>NC_143478.1:71967640-72272769 GCF_027475165.1 Benincasa hispida
CAACTCACTCAGACTTAAGGTCAAAATTACTTGTGGTCATCCTAGTGAAATGTAAGTCTCTTCAAATAACGGTGTTATAAAGAGAGATTAGTCATTTTGTGGTTTGGTATTATAAAAACTCTTTGTATAGAATACCTCCATTCACATGTCTCCACGTGAATGATTAGGATCGTATCATTTTTAACACTTTACAACTATCGTAACAATTAAAAATGAGTTATATTTGTAGTGTTACTAGGATAAGGTATCTAACCTTATCCATATACTACGGACCGTCAAGGTTATTACTTAAACATGATCAACTTACATGTCAACTACATACATATTTAAGTTACATAAAATAATCTTGGATCTTAGTTTATTAGATGAAGTCAATGCAAACTATATGTCGAAATAAAATAACTCTTTACTTTATTGAATAAATAATTTGTGAACAAATAATTTATGAATTATGAAATCCACGAGATTTAAGGCATCTACCCCAACAATTACACTATACTTCAATAATATCCTTACGATTATCCATTAGTTTATAACTAACTTAATATAATTTAAACTTATATAACATATTTGTTTCTAATAGTTTGAATTTGTTTTTAAATTAAAATATAATTTTAATATGTTATTTTTTTCAAGAAAATAATATATATAATTTAAAATTTTTTAAAAAATAAATATTCATTTAAATTTAAAATTGATTATCTTTCTAAAAAAATAAAAACAATTACTATAGCTAAAAAAGTGATATTGGTTGCAAGGATTTATTTTAAATTATAAAATGTACATAAAGAAGAGTGGTATAGTGTGCATAAAACGGGAAAAAAAGAAGGATAAAAAAGTACAGAGGGATGCCCTCATCAAGTCATCATGGGAATCTAGGAAATAGAACATCCAAAATTCTCGAGATATCTTCTGTAAGGACATCTATAGATACTCAAAAATATTCAAATATCAGGGCATCTTACATCACTGTAAAACAAATGCAGTAATCATACTTCATGTGAATCTTAGACTCTCATGTAACAAACGACCTCTCTCTAACATTTGAAAATTATCAGGCATCATTGGATGCCCTTAGAGACATTTGGAGAGTTTTAGATTGCCATACTAAAACATGAGTTTTGTGTATTCTCAAATTGAGGACATCCTCTTTTTACTTTTTACTCTTTTTGTTTTTTATCATTCTTCTTTATATACATTTTATTAGTAAAATGAATATTGTCATTTATATATATCATATTTTTTTTGTGTGTGTGTGTTATATCGTAGTTTTATTCTTCTAGAATAAAATTCAAATTCAAATTAATATTTATTTTATAAAAAATAAATTAATATATATTATTCTATTAAGAAAAATAACATATAAGAATGATATAAATTATATTAATTTATAAAAAGAAATTTAAATTAATAAAAAAAAAGTTATATATAAGTTCAAACTATATTAAATCCATATAAATTAATAAATGATGTAATTTTAAAACATTTCCAACTTCCAACTAGAAATCATACCAAACAAACACAATTATACAAATATTTTCAAACACTTGCAAAAATATTTTTACAAAGCAGTATCATTATTTAAAGATGTCAAACATAGTAATTTCAAATATATGTAATTTCAAACATCTAAAGATTTCGAAGTTTTCAAAAAAGTAACAATCCTTAAAATTATATTAATATATTTATGTTCGATAAAATTAATAGAGGTACACATAAGTTGTAGATTGACGGAGAACCCAGTTAAATAGTTGATTTATTTTTTATTTTTTTAAATAAAGTACAAAGTGTTGGGTGTTTTTTTTTTTAATTTAACCAAATGAAAATCATCGAGAATCTCTGGCCTTCGTTACTTTGTACTATACGCTATACTGTTCTATACGGCCTCGAAGTCTCGAACTAGGAACTACAGTGGGAAGTGGAAGCAGAATCCCACTCATGGAGCTGTTCAAGATCCCTAGTTACCCCTCACTCCCATTCTGACCTTTCATCCTTTCTCACTTTTCTGGTTCCGATTGCGTGTTTTGGGAGCAATAGCGATGGATTCCGACAACAGTCTCCCGCTGAGCGAGCGACCGGAGTGGTCGGACGTAACTCCGCTTCCGCAGGACGATGGTCCGAATCCGATTGTGGCGATCGCCTACAAAGAAGACTTTTCGGAGCTCATGAATTACTTCCGAGCTGTTTATCGATCAAACGAGCGTTCTCCTCGCGCTCTCCGCCTCACTGCCGAAGCCATTGCCATGAATCCTGGCAATTACACTGTAATTCCTTTCACTCTCTTTTTGTTTGTTTTCTATTTTTTTTTTTTACTTTTCGTATTTGATGGCTGTTTAGATTTATATTTTGACAAGGACTGGAGTTGATGAGTGACTGGTGATCGGCTTCGTTTGGGGCAATTTCTAAAATTGCAATTAGATTTGTTAGCCTAGGTAGAACCCCATGTTTGTGATGTTTCTTTGATTTGAACTAATCATGGCAATATTTACACGGAAAAGGGAATGTGTTTAATATTTATTTATTTTGATAAGAAATAATTTCATTGATTGAATGATATATTCAAGGATATACAAAAGGGTCCCCTTCAAAGGGAATGCAAAAAAAGTGCATAGTTATTCAATATTGATCATGTACACCGCAAAAAATGTGTGTTCTTCTCATGTTCTTAATCCTTGAAGCCTTGGTTGGAGTTTTTATATTTATTTTTTTTATTTTTTTACTTCTTTGCCTTCAGTGTCCAGAGAGAATTTCCTAGGAGAATCAAAGATTGTATATTTTGGGCTTTTATGTGTGGTTACTTGTTTATTCCAATGGATTTTGTACTATTGTTTGGCTAGTTTAGATTAAAAGGATATGCCAAACAATGATCTAGAAAGAAAGATTCAAACAGGCGAAGCATCCCAACTTTCTTGCCATTTCCCATAGCCATATGGTTTCCTTCAACTTCAAATAACTTCAACCCTGATGCCACTTCAAAAGTTTTAATTAGTTTTGTTTCTTGTTCTGAAAAAAGAGGGGACTCCTTGTCTTAAAGCTTTTTTGGCCACCCATTCTTTTTCTAGTCGTCTTGATCTTCCATTTAAGAGTATGAAAACATTGTCTTCCGCATATACACCCAATGATTCAATTAATGCATTGATTTTGAAACCCTTATCTCTCTAAATTTCCAATTGACTCTAACATGTGCTTTCTTTATATCTAGTTTAAAGATCTGGCTTTGCTTCCGCTCATGCGTACTCTTTGATTCTAGTCGTCTTGATTTTCCTTTTTCCGTGTATGGCATAAGAAATCTTCATGTATGCCTGAGTTTAGATGCCCATTTGAACGATATTCCTACAAAACATAAAGTCAATTCCTAAACTCTTAAATGAACTCATTTTTATACCCATCTACTGCCTATAATTTACCCTCAGATTTTTATGTTATGCAACAAATTCCTCCTGTTCCCCAAATTTTCTTTTTTAACGAAAGTCTGATCAACTATAGAGAGTGGTTTCCTATGAAATTCTCCTCTTGCCATTTTTGACATGACTGCTGTAGAAACTCCTTGTTTTGCAACTGCCCATTGTCATATGGAATGGAGGAAAAAAACAAGCGAGTCAGTGTTCATCCTTCTTCATGCCTTTAAAGTTTTGGATCCATAACATCATTTATTATTAGCAATAGAATTCCAATGGCAATGCAGATGGAACTTTTATTATTATTATTATTGTTGTTGAGGTTTTATTATTATTATTATTGTTGTTGTTGTTTTATAATTTTAATATGAAACTGATATTTAAATAAGGAGATAAAACATCCCAAAGCCGAAGGATGCTTACAGAAAATCTTCCAATTAGCCAAAAGACCATTTAAGCTAGAATTTGTTAAAGGAGAGAACAAACATTTGCACCAAGTTAAAGCTTGAACAAAAACCAACTCATAGATCCTCTCAAAAGAGGGGATTTGGAGAGGGATTTGTTGTTGGATATCTGCTTGTCCCCTTCCGTCCACAGGGAGTATAAAAGCTCTAACAAGCTGTAACTAGAGAAACTCCATCTCATCACGTTGAAATTGTAACGATCCGACTTTCTACCATGCTACCAGGATGCCACTACATGCATGCATAAGCTTGGCAATGTATATTTCAAAAAAGAAAATTTTAAATAAAGGAACGAGACTTTTATTTAAAATTTAATAATATCATTAAATTGTTCGAGGTACCCCTGATTTTGATATAGAACAAATTAAATAAATCAATAAATGAGGTAATGAATAAACAAAATACCAAAAGTTTTAAATGCCAGACACCTAACCATAATCATGCTAAAAATAAAATAAAATAAAATATAAGTGCGGAAGCATCGTCATGTTCCAATGATTGGGTCATAGATCCCTCTTGTCATTCATCGGTCTATCTTTACCTTTACTTGAAAAACATGAAGAGAAAAGAATGAGTATGCAAATATACCTAGTAAGTAACCCACTATAGGGTCCACTGAGTGAGCTATTAGCATTCCTATTGGGACAGTGCACGTTTCACATCGTAGGCATAGGCATAAGCATAAGCATAAGTGGCGAACCTAAAGGCACACTTTCATAAGTAGTGACCTTGGAAGGACACAATCATAGGCATAAGGCGTGAGCCCGAAGGCTAATCACATACGATGTGCATGACCCAATAGAAATACTAACCGTCACTATCAGTCCAGTATAGTCTTAAGCATACAATCATAGTCTTTAATCATGCCTGAAAGGGGTCAAACAATCTCAACATACGTCCATCATTCAGATACTACAACATTCACATACAACAAAATTTTCATTGCTGCATAAGCATAAGCCTTCGTAACCCCGTCCCCCTCCCCCAACCGTCAAACACAACTAGTCACATAGTGTAACTCATAAAAGTGCAAACCAACATACAAAATCATGCTTATAGTACAATCTCATACTTAACAACAACTTGGGTTTGATGGCGAACTGGTAGCGAAGCGCTTACCTCAGATTTAGGCCTAAGCAAAATAACAATCAATCAGCTGAACTTTCCTCTTAAATTAGCAAAGGCTTGAATCAAAGTCCCTAACACCAACCATAAATACACCGTTCAACTTGTGGGGCCAATTCCCAAAACCTACACAATTTAAACCAACAATCCCCACATAACTTACCTTAAAACTTGCCAAAATTAAACCAATGAAGAATCGGGCAGCCGCTAAAATGCCTTAGAATCTCAACTTCAACCTCCTAAATTCAAGATCGAACAAATCGTCGGACCAAAATCACACTAAATAGCCAAGATCTTTTAAGAAACCCAAGAAACTGACAAAAAACAACCAAATTCTTACCCAACAGTGTGCGAACAGAGGGCCACGCGAGAAGACCCGAAGCTGTTTGAATGAAATAAGGGACTTAGTTGATTGTTTATAGTCCCAGGAGTATTATAGTTATTTACTTTACCCTACTTTTCTTTCCTTGTTTGTATTTAGGCTTGTTGGAGTCTATAAATAAGAATCCTCTTGTATCTCTCACATTATGTAAAAATTAATAAAACGGAGACTCTCTATCGTGGTTTTTTCTCCATGTTCTAGGGTTTTTCACGTAAACCTCGTGTCTCATCGTTCTCACTTTTCTCTTTTAACAGTTACAAAAAAATATTTCTCCAGTTGGATATGAGAATATTAAGGCTATAGTTGCAAAAATGTGAAGAGATTTTACGCCAATAAAAATCCATAAAAATGGATATATCTAATAATTCCTCCAGGCTTCTTTCTTTGTCTTGGAAAATTCTTTGACGTGAAAGAATTATTACGTATTAGTAGTGCAGCACTTGTCAATTCAGCCTTACAAACTACATTAAACTCCAATTAATTTCATTGAAGGCTTGTAGATTTCTTAACTCAACCTAAATACAGATCATTCTAAAACCTACTCTTGTTGTAATGAGCATGTATATAAGGTTGGTTGTTTAATTTTACCTTTAGAAGTAGGTTAATGAAGTTTTTTCTTCTTTGTAGGTCTGGCATTTCAGGCGTTTGATTCTCGAGACTCTTAATGTTGATTTACATGATGAACTGAATTTCCTTGACGATATTGCTGAGTCTAACACCAAAAACTATCAGATATGGTCAGCCCAATGTTTGAATTAATGAGCTTGAAGTTTTTCTTTTCTTTTCAAAATTTTAATCTTTTGCTTGATATTAGAGCTGCGTTTAAGATAAAGACCATGCTACTTTTTTATTTATTCAAACTTAATTTATGAAAGCATTGTAGTCTTTTCTTTTTGTTATCAGTTTACCATCAAAATACATGTAATATTTCATCTTTCTTTCAAGAGCCGGAAGTGGCATTATCCTTCCTGGTAATTAGGCCGCCTCACAATCTGTGTTTTTGTTTTTCAGAGGTGGAGGTTATTGCAGTAAATAAAAATCTTTTTGTAGTTCAATTAGGTTGTTTTGAGAAATGGTTGTTTGTGGCAGACTGGGGGTTGTGCTATTATGTGGGGTTTGTGGGGGTGAGGTGAAAGAAAGAATAGAATCTTTAGGGGAGAGAGATTTCATCCCGTGAGGTTTGTTTCCTTATTAGATTCTTTATTTTCCTTTGGGCATCAGTGTTTAGACCTTTTTGTAGTTATACACTAGGTGTCAACGTCTTTTTATTTGACTGAAGCCCCAACTTATGGGCTTCTCATTTTTTGTATGGCTGTATTCTTTTTTTTTTTTTTTTTTTTTTTTCTCATTGAAAATTCGGTTTTCTCATTTAAAAAAACACGTTTCTTCTTTTAAAAGAAAAACTGAGTGTCAGGAAAATTGGCAATGAACAGTAACGAGGGGGAGGGACTATTTAAAAAAACACGTTTCTTCTTTATGGAAAGCCAGAAGTTAAGTTAGACTGCTAAGAAAATGCTCAGAAAGGTTTTACCTTCATGTAGAGTGGTTGAGATTGTCGAATGCTGTCCAACAGTACATTTTTTACCTACTTGTTCTTTTCATCCTATCTTCCTCCAGAATAGGCCTGCATAAATCTAAGTGAAATATCTTTGCAGGCATCATAGGAGATGGGTCGCTCAGAAACTGGGAACTGATGCTTCAAGCAAAGAGCTTGAATTCACCAAAAAAATTCTCTCCCTTGATTCCAAAAATTATCATGCCTGGTCTCATAGACAGGTTTGATCCCAATCTACTACAGTGTACTATTTTATTTTAATCTATGCAATGCAATTTTGACATAGTTTATTTAATTTTAATGCAGTGGGTTCTTCAGGCACTGGGTGGATGGGAAGATGAACTTAACTATTGTCACGAGCTCCTAGAGGAAGATGTTTTTAATAATTCTGCATGGAATCAGGTTAGCAACATGCTTTATATCTGCTTCTTGATTCTTGAATTTAATCCAAATCACTGGAAAAGGAAGCATTTGTAGATGTAGAGGCATTCATTAGGAATATGTGTAGTGTTGGGTAGTTAAAAATATCGTGTTTTCGGCATAAGAAATTAAGCTTTCATTGGGCAAAATAAAAGAATATACGTGGACATAAAAAAAAAAAATAATAATAATAAAAAATAAAAAGCACAGCAAAAGGGAGACCCAAAACACATCCTACAAGAAGGGACTCTAGTCCAATAAAATCAAATCGAGATCGTAATTACAGAAAGGCCTAGTGAACGATGCTCACAAGGAGGCATTAAACCTCAGAACCTCCCAAACCTCCTTGTGACACGAACTCTCCATCCTTCTAAAGATTCTACTGTTTCTCTTTTGTCAAACACCTCACAAAATAGTGAAAAAATTAAGATGCCAAAAAGCTTCGTCTTTCTCCTGAAAAAACAAAGTCAGGAGCACCTCTTGAATCATAGCATATTGGTCCCGATTCCACACAAAACATAAATCAAACAAGTTTGCCACCGAGACCAGAGAGTTTGAACAAATTGGAAAGTGATGCAAATCCTTTGATTGGCGCCTACAAAGGATACACCATGGCAGGAGCAACACAAAGGAAGAATGCCTCTAAACTCAGTCCATGTGTTGACTCTCCCATGTAAAATCTGCCACACTAAGAATTTTACTTTCCTAGAGAATTTTGCCTTGGAGTGAGGAGAAAGCAAAGGTGGTCTGGGGCAAGGGACAGACAATAAAAGAAAGAAAGAACTGCAAGGGAAGCCCCAAGAAGAATCTGAGGTTTAAAACCTAATTTCCCTTCTTCCTTGCAACATGCACTACTGATCATGGAGGACCGCAGCTAATGTCTCTATCAGAAAAACGCATTTGAAACTCAAGGACAATGAAGAGGAGGAATCCGAGGATGATAAAATCTATGTATGCAAAAGGTCCTATCATGAGTAATTACAAAAATCTAGGCCAATGTTTAATGAGAATATATAAAAGGCATTTGCTTTCGCCAAGATGATGCCAAAATAGATTCAATAAAAAGATGTCAATTCATGCTTCACATTATTGAAGACTGAAGAGGCGACCGTTTTTTTCAATCCTCTTAAAAAAGCGACGAAAGCATCTTTCAAGAATTTTTCCGGAGCAACAGAGGAACCCTGGTGTTAATGGACTCACTGCCTTGTTTCTACTAGAATTTTTATATGAGCAAGACATTTCATGGAACTGTCGGGGATATAATTAAAAATTTGGGGCAATTACAACTTTAATAAAAAAATAAATTGAAAATTCGGTACGTGTTCCTAAGTTTTACTTTTTTGCAAACATGGAAAATGACTTCCCCGTGAAAATTTGATTACTATCTGATTTCTATGTGATTGTTATATGATTTCTATTTGATTTCTATGTGATTGTTATATGATTGTTATGTGATTGTCACACCTGCAATTACAAAAAAGTTGAAGTCACAACTTTGATTTCTTAAAATGTATTTGCCATACAATACAATTTCCTTGAAAATTTTGTTGAGCATGAAATTACTTTATTCTTTTCATCCTCTAGTTTTGGTAAGCATCTGGAATTTTTCCCATCACGAATGCCATCTATTTTAAGGTTTTCGTTATAGATTTCTGCTTTAGACGCATAATTTTCTTTCATAAGAAATATTAGATAACAATATACTTTAAGTTAATCATTCTCAGGGTATTAGTTTAATCCTTCTTGCACTTTTATGTTGTTTGTGGTAGAGATACTTTGTCATAACCAGATCTCCCTTACTGGGTGGCCTAAAAGCCATGAGAGAGTCTGAAGTGAGTTATACTGTCGACACCATTCTTGCTCATCCTGAAAATGAGAGTTCTTGGAGATATCTGCGCGGACTTCATGCGGGTGACACACAGTCATGGATTATTGCTCCTCAAGTTTCTTCTGTCTGCTTGAAAGTTCTGAGCAGTAAAAGTAACTTTGTATTTGCTTTGAGCACCCTGTTGGATCTTCTCTGCCATGGTTTCCAATCAAGCCAAGAGTTCAGAGATGCCGTTGATGCTTTGAGGATACCAGACGACAATCAAACAGATTCCAACCTAGCCAAAACTGTGTGCTTAATCTTGGAACGTGTTGATCCGATCAGAGTTAACTACTGGCTTTGGCAGAAGAGCAAGCTTCCTCAGTAACGAGGTCAATTCATTAGCTTCTTTCAGCCATCACTGAGGTTCATTTTAATGTCCACTGTTGAGAGTTGGATTGAATATCCACAGTTCTTGGTGACCAAATCTTGAGAATTATACTCTGCCACTGAAGATAACTCTCTAATTCAACGTGATTTCCGTAAGAAAAAAAAAGAAAAAGAAAAAGAAACTTTCTTTTTGCTGGTGGGCTACTTTCTGTTTTGCTTGTATCTGAAAATATGAAATATCAAACCAAGTTTTGTACATTCAATATCATTATAATTCTTTCGCAATTTATACTAATGTACATTATGCAGCAATATGATATTGTGAAATTTGAAAATTATCTACTTCCACTCTAAATTTCTTTCTTTATTATTTACTTTTTATCAATAATTTAAAAAATTAAATCAAATTTTGAAAACTAAAAAAATAGATTTTAAAAACTTATTTTTGTTTTTGAAATTTGGTTCTATTTAACCATTGTACTTAAAGAGAGTTACAAATCATGATAAGAAATTGGGAGGAATTAGGTTTAATTTTTAAAGTAAACAATAAGAAACGAAATGGTTATCAAATGATACTTTAACTACTTTAGAAGATTGCTGAGGTATATGTTGGGTGAAATTCATGTTAGTGCAAATACTTAATAAATGAAAGCTGTTTAGCTTAGATTTTTCATTATATCCATCTGCCCATCGACGTAGTTCATGGTCGAATTAATAACTTAAACGGTGGAGGATTAGACAAGTTTTATTTTTAGGATACCGAGACTATAGAACGTTGGATTTCTCTATTTTGAGTTATTGAAGACAAATACATCAAAAGTCTAATCCTTTTTCTTATTAGTTAGGATAAAGTATTGCAACTAAGCATAGTTTAAGCAGGAATCTGAGGCTGTATAAGCCTTGTAATCTTAGCCTGCATGAAACTTTGTTGGCAACCACTATGTTTGCATACACCAAAGAGTCTTTTGAAGAAAGTTTAGTTCTTACCCTCCCTTAACCTTCATGTACCTTGACACAAACCAGACTACCAGCGCATCTAATCAACAAAATGACCTGCCACTGACCCGTGGCCATAGAAGACCAGGGATGAGCATCGATCGGTCAGAGTCGATTTTTCGATCAAACTACCACCAAACTGACTAATCGGTTTTATAAATATTCAAACCGATCTCGACTGTTGAGGAGTAAAAGTTGGTTGGTCGGTTTTATTCTTTAAAATTTTTTTCCGAAAATTTCCAGTTTGACACTTTCCCAAAACGACACCAACCGAGTCCTCTCCTTCTCTAATTGACCAATTTCAGTTCGATCGGTCGATTCGATTTTTCAGTCTATCATGCTCATCTTTAATAGAGGTTCAAAGTTATAAACTCAAAGATGTTGCAAGTGCTGTAGTAGCAATCCCAACCGTAGTTCCAACTCTTCCATTACTATTATTGTTGAGGAAGGCTGCCCACGTGGACAGCCTGCCATGTAGACTCTCCTGGAGCCATGCAAGCACCACGTGGCCAAACATTCGAGAAGCTGACTTGTTGGGCTGACATCCTGAGGATCGAAAGCCAAGGAGCAGCTTCAGCCTACTGAACTCGGTCCTAACTGAACATGTATGTTTTGCCTCCATCAAAGGAAATTTTTCTACAATTTTATATTAGGTACAGATATGCCAATAGACAATGGGTTTCTAAACTCATTTTATTAACAAGGTACAAAATATTACCCTAAGTCAGCTCGAAGACACCACTTTGGTCTAAGACACTGACTTGGGCACATCATATTAATGTGAGTATTTCTTTCATAAGTTAACCAACGTTTAGTTTTGACATTTCAAATCGCTTTGAAAATCTACAAAAGCATATTTGAAATTACTAATAAGATATGATTGTAACATATTATGCTATAGCAATTCTAACAATCTATTTAAATATGTATTAGTGAATTAAACCAAAGATCAAGAATGAATTTTGAGCAGAAAAACATATGTCAATAACAAGTAACCTATGTGAGCTGTGCTAGCAAATAAGCTTTTTCCTTTTTATTTTTTTTAGTGTTCAAACCAACTTGCAAGCATCTTAACTTATCTTGCAAGATAACTTGCCTAATCATTCAGATTCTACCCTTCTCTCACAAAACAACCTGCCTAATCACTCACATCCTACCCTTCTTTATCGAAGTCTTCCATGAACAATAGTTTCTCCAAAGGAACCTCATATCAATACCAAATTCAAATATTCATTCTAATCCAAATTTGCTAACAAATTTTTTTTTTTTTCTTTCTTTAAACAAATTTAAAATTTAGGAGTAGCAGTACATCATCTAATAGTGTAGTGAAAGATTTGACAAAAAATATTAATAATGATGATGAAATTATAGATGTAAAACATGTACTAGGACATTGATATACATCAATAACAAGGTTCGTTCTGCACAACAATGGCCGATTGAGATCTTTCAATATCCACCTATCTATCCATTAACACTTTGTGCTAGAAACCATAATGGAAGCTCTAAAATCTGTAAACCATTATGGAGCCCAAAAAAAGATACAAAAGCAAGACTTTGGGGGGAAATGTTTGACTGGCACATATATTAATTCATTCAAGAAGATGATCATAGCTTTTTGGTAGAACTTGAACCCTTTAATTTGGGAGATGGGCTTGAAGACTCCTTGAATGCAGATGGACACAGGTCACTAACACTGCAATTTCCACATTTAGGTCTAAGAGGAGTGCAAATAGTCTGTCCAAATCCAACCTGTTTCACATGCCAACAATGATTATAAAGAAATAAAAAAATAAAGAAATCAATAAATGGAGATCTAATAAAAAATTACAGGGGAGGATGTTTCTTAACCTAGATTCCAGACAACCCAACAAAGTTCAGATCATAGGAAGCAAAAAAGCACAAGTCACCAACACACTAATTGCTTGAAAAAAAGTAGAGGTGAAAGTCAAAAATGAAAATCACTAACAAAAACCAATTGAACTGAGTCAATTTGAAGTATACTTGTCAGTCATTTCAGTGTTTTATAGTATAAAACTGAGAATATTTCTGTGTGCCTACTACATTCCTAGTGCTATAATCGAGAAGTTCCTCTTCAATCCACATCGTGGGGAGAAAGGTCGCTTTTAATTTTTTTGTTGGGAGTGTGTGCGATCTTGTGGACTTTTTGGGGTAAGCGGAATAGTAGGTTTTCGAGATGGGTGGTTAAGACTTCAAGTGAGGTTTGGTCCCTTGTTCGCTTTCATGTTTCTTTGTGGGTTTTGTTTCAAAAACCTTTTGTAACTATTCTATAGGCTTTATTTTGTATAGTTGGAGTCCCTTCCTGTAGAGGGAGGTGCCTTTTTCCGTGAGTTTGGTTTTTTGTATACATGTGTATTCTTTCATTTTTCTCAATCAAAATCATTTCTATATATAAAAAAAAAAGCATGGGGAAGAGAATATTTCTCCCAGGCCACTAGTTTATATGCCGGATGATCAGAGCAAGTACAAACCCTTACTTTACCAACGTTAGTATACCTCATAAAATTAATAATATATCTGCAATTTTCACTTGGAAACCATTTTCTTAAGGGTATTTGGACTAAAGGCAGCATAAATTATTGCAAATAGCAATAAGAAGTTACCTAGATACTCAATTTGTAGATGCAGTAGAGTGTTTTCCCAAGGGGTAAAGAACACCGTGTGTGAATATACGAATATGCAAATGCTTAATTATGAGCCTAAGAATATTGCCGTTTATGGGTAAAATATATGGTACCGTGCTTTACCAAGTACATTTGCAAGGAAACAATGCTATCAAATTCATCATATCATGGTACACAGGGCAGCAACTATTTGTAAAAGAACATTACATACCAGAAGAGGATTAATTGGAACCCATTCTTCTTTTGGCAGCCACAGTTCTAATGCCACTCGAGTTTCTTCAGGAGTGGATGTTTTCTAGGAAAGGAAAAAAGCAAGCAAATTATAGCAATGACATGTCTTCGAAACAATCTACAAAAGAAAGAACGTAGTGCAGGTAAGGATCAAGATATTCATGTCGATGTAGTTTTCTGATATTGCTTTTATTCATCCTTTCTATAAATAAGGATTGAAAGGAGCCATAGGTCCTTCGGTACAAAGGAAAAGGACTATACGGTTTCTTTAATAGCATTGTCTTCCTTACTCTTGGTGTAAATTGAATTCTCTAAATTTTAGTTTGTTGTTCCTTTTGTCTAATTGGAATAGTCTATTGTAATTCATTTAGATTGAGGATTTCCCTTCCCCTTTTTTCGTAATTTTTTTGAAGAAACAAAATTTTTAGAGCATTTCTCAAAGGATACAAAACTCCATGAGGAAGTGATAGTTACATAGGAAATAAAAAAGAATCTGATAATATGTATTCGGAAGATGAAAAATCAACAAAAGATTTAAGAAAAGAGCACCAAAATGAAGCAAGAAAGTGTAAGGAATCGAACTGAACACTCCAATGAAAATACTTCTCTAATTCTTCAGATCCTTTCCAACCACAAATCTTATAAGAAAAGCGACACATGAATCCATAGTAAATGAGGATTTGTTCATACACAAACCGACAAAGTAAATAAAGATTTGGACCATTTGGTAATTTAGTTGTTTCTTATCCAAAAATAATAAATAAGGACTTAAGTGCAAAATAAGTTTAAACAAAGTAAACTGATCTCATCAACCCTTAAACTTTAGAAATAAAGATAGGTATGTTATTTTTAGTAAGAAACCGAGCTTACATTGAGCAAAATGAAAGAAACAAAAAAGGAGATTAAAAAAAATTAGCCCAAAAAAGGGGAGACCCAAAACACAAAGATATGTAATAATAATAAAAGAATATAAAAAATCTAACTTTCCTTTGACAGTCATCCTCAACACTCCCACACTCAAGGTGGGTTGTACATACCCAAATCGTTATTTAAATCAAGTTCGGTTTTGGTAATGACTTGGTGAGAATATTTACTATATGTTGCTTAGTAGGGACATAGTGGTGCTAAATCACTTCATAATTGATCCTTTCTATGATGACTTGTCAATAAGCAATAGTCACTTAAGTGTGGTATCCTTTTCCAAAAGAAAGAAGTTGACGTGTCAATAGATTCCAACATATTTCGTCCAATTAGTATTATTGGAATCAAAGTTGATATTCATGCATGACATTTCAAACCATGTCATAAATTTTTAAGATTGAATGAGTTGGGAGCAATACTATCATTATCAAATCTATAATTAATGTTGGTTTAATACTTGCACACATGATATTCCAACCAGTTCATTACCTACACTTTGTCAAAAACTTCCACAGCACTGCTAAAGGAAAATTTTATTTTATGATACTATTGTCTTCACTAAAAGGACGTCAAAACACGATTCAGAAAATTCGAGGACAACCATATGATGAGGACAACTACCACAAAGCATTGAATCTATTGAAAGGAAAAAGTTAATAGAATAATTTTGATTCACTTGAGGGGGGCAAGTCCGTTCGACTTGGCAAGAGAAGCATTAAAAATATCTAGTTTACATGTAACACTGCCTCAAAGGTGTTTTATGCATACTCTATACCAGTAACAGTTTTAGCAACATGAGCAAAATTTTAAAGTTTGGAAAAGGACGAAATTCAAATCTGAAGTCAGAATCCACTCATGTCAGTGAACAAGTGGAGTCAAGTAAACTTTCCACAGTTACCTGTTTTGAGCCTTTCCCAGACACCCATCCAAGCCGATTGCAAATGCGATGCACATGAGTATCCACACATATCCCCTGAACATCGTTCCAAGCCATAATCATGATCTAAATGCCACATATGAAATATGATGAGTCATGGAAGCATACCCATTACCCGAAAAATTTCTTCTTTTCTTATAAAACACTATCTTTCATACCAAATGTGCAATCTTAGGGCCTATCCCAGGTAGTATTAGTAGCTCCTCCAATGATCTAGGTATGTCCCCACCATACTTCATAAGACATATTTTTGCAATCTTCTTCAAATTCTTAGCCTTTGTAGAATAAAATCCAACCTGCAAGATGGATACCAAAAAAAACACTAAATTATTGCAGAAATGGGACTTTCTTTGAAAAAAAGAAGTGAAAGGAGTGCCCCAACATGAACAGAACAGCCATACGAATATAAATGCTTTTCAGATATTTCTGTTCACGTGATTCAAATGCAATGGGAAAATTTATGTGCCATGGCTCAATAATTTCCAAGAAAATATACCGGGTAAATCAAGCTTTTAATGGTTGCTTCATCAGCTTTGTCCATCGCATCAGCAGTAAGAAGACCACTTTCTTGGAGACGCAATGCTGCTCCTGCACTCCTGAAAGTTCTTTTGTCAATTAAAGAAAATATTAGAAGAGAAAAGAGAGAGCTTAATATATTTGGGAAATAACAAATAATGTACTGCCCTGAGAACTAAAAGTTTACCATCAAAATATAAAATTTTGACATTTTTATTTTATTATCACATTCATGAAGGTAAAACTTATATATCTGAGCCTGTTGTTTCTCCTTGATAGACTTTCCTGCACCCAAACAGACTTACACATGCCAGGAGTAGACAGCTTTAGGGTTCGATTTGTACTGTCAGTGATGGTGGTGCAAGGTAGTTTGTCAATTACCGGGCTGTAACAACTGGCTGTTGATTGCTGGTAGTTAGTTGGGAAATCAGTTATAGGAGAGGGTAGGAATTAGAGACAGGCGAAGTAGTCTGAATTGTGCAGAAGAAGATCCCAGACCTCTTGAAGGCAGCAGTCTCACGAGATACTAGTTGTTTCAGCTCCCATCACTTATCAAAAGGCATTTATCTTACATTGGGGTGGCATAACAGTTTGAAGCCAGAACTCTAATGTTATCCCACCCCAATATATTATAAGTACGCCAAGAAAACTGGAATTCAAAATTGTAGTTCTGGAATAAAAGCTAAGACAAGAATTTGTTCAACTCATGTTTGTAGCAGACTTTCTTTTTTGTCTGCCATCTCATGATACATGATTTGATGTTAGGGTGGCATTTTTAGGCACTGAGAAAGCACCATTATACGGCAAAAAACATCTAATCCCTAACAGAAGATTGAAGTGGCAAACAGGTTTCTGAGTAAAACATCCAACTTTCTTACAAGCTGTCAAGGATAGTAACAGCTACTGTGAAAACAGGAAAGACAGTCTTTGTCTTTGATTCTTTGGTATTTGTGGAAGGGCAAATTACAAATTGGTAGGTTTACAGCCAATGAGCTATGATCTCATGAACAACACCCAAAGAAAGGTTGATTGCTGGACGAACAATTGAGAAGGAAGCATAAAAACAGTGGGGCACAATGGAAGAAAGTTCCAGCAAGAATCATGAAAGCAAACGCAGAAAGTAGAAAAAGATAAGAGCGTTTAATAACTGACACAAGGGGAAATCTACAGAAATGGAGGATAAGCTCATGTTGAAGTTATAGGAGTGACGTTGGTGTTGGCCAAGGAGTGAACCTCTCGAAATGGTGAAATGGTCAAAAACCATCAGATATTCAGCAAAGGAAGGAGAATTCCTCCCCTTTAAATTTTGTTTACTCATTGCTTGAAAGACCAAGTAATCAATAATCATATGAATTTTCAGAAAAACTACAGGAAAATATGTTAAATTAAAGTTCTCTATCAAGTTCAACCAATAATTTCAGAGTACAAGAACTTGCCATGAGTCACGTGGTCTTTGGTTTGGCTTGAGAGAAGAGAAGATGCCAAAACAGCAAATCTTCTTTCCTAATAAAAATAAAGTAAATGAGTAGTTATTGGTTTATATAATGCTGCAGATATCAAATATAATTATATAAAGAACAATAGGTCTTTTGTTATCAGTATATAGTGCCTGCAAGGCCATAGAGGAAAAGAAAATAGAACGTGCAGTGTGTTACTAAAGCACCTAGCTGGCTCCTTGGTGACCCTGTTAAATCTGGGATGATTTTTTTTTTTTTTTTTGTCACCAGATCCACTATCATCTCTATCATTCATAAGGTGTTACTTCTAAAGACCAACAGGCAACTGATTGGTAATAAGAACGTTATCATGTCATCTTCACATCTGATTATTGATTATTTATAGATTTCATGGTGCATCAACGAAATGAATGTTCATGCCAGAGATAGCATTTAGGATAACCTGAAAGATTTAATTTGGCACCATGGGAAGAAAGATAGAAGACAAAAGGTTAAAAACTAACCATCCATCATGCCTCTAAAAATTTCAGTTCAAACTTGAGATGACAATAGATCTTGAAAAGAATTATACAACTATGCTAACTAAAACTGAGGGAATTTACCTTGGGAGGAAGAGTACTACCAGCTTGCCCACATCCCATGGTATCTACTGGAGCTTCTTCAGAGGATCTCATTTTCCGAATTCCTTCAAGGACTTTTTCCCAATTAACAGGTGGTTTACCTATACCGTAATTCCGATTTTTTTAGGAAACAAAAATATCTAATAATTATTTAAATACTTATCTACTGTTACCTAATAAAAATTATGGGGGGAATGTACTCTCTTAATCAGAGTGATTTGCCACATCGAATCTCTACTAAATACATACACCCCATAAATTTCCCCGGAGAAAAAAATAAAAAATAAAAAATAATCACTCACCTCCTTCTGCAATGCCTTTCTGTCTAGTTGGATTAGAAACTTCAATTCCGTTGAGAAGGGGATCTAGAGGAAGCTTTGACTTCCCTGCAGTGCCAATGCATAAGAAACGATGACAGATGGGAGGGCAGGGAGTCAGGGAGACAACAGTTTCATATTATATGTGTAAAAGCATATCTCCACAGTTCTTATCTTTTCATGTTTGAGTGTATGTATAGGAGGCATGAAGACATTATTGCACGAGTGAGAACAAGTTGAAAAGTGCGAAATTCAATTAACATCTCCAAACACGCTAAAAAACATGTAGTAAAACTATTGTTAGTTCTGTGAGCAAGCCTACAGGAAACATAGACATTTCACCAATATGAAACTGCTTTTATAGTCACTCAACTGTGATATTTACTAATTGAACTTTAAAACCTCTCTTATTTGAAGATTGGTTTGACACATTTGTTCTCCTTCTCCACTGTACATCTGCTGGTTCAATACTCTCACTTGTTACTATTATATACACGAAACCTGGGGAAACTTCCGCAGAAGCAAGATCAGTTTTATATTCATATCTGAAAGTGCATGAAACCAAACTTCAATCGTCACATACTTCCATGCATGAATATAAAATTGCTTCCACAGGCAGTCGGCAGTCCAAAATGACCTGCTAACTTCTCCACCTGTTGGCTGCCAATCTATGCCCAGCCAGCAGTAGAACACCTTCGAGGTTGGCTTCATCCAGGTCTTTTCTTTACAGGTCAGGCAAGCATTGGCAAGTGGGCCTAAGCCATTTTGGCGAATAAAAAATTATCCAAATTCAACATGGATAAGTGTTTTTGAGGTGACACCTCGAGTCTGCCAATGGCAATAGGCGATGAGAGTTGAGCACCCACACCTGCCAAGCAGATGCAGGCTCATAGCACGCCTTAAAACATGCATTAGCCTTGGTTACCTATTGACTACTTTTTTGCCACTTTCTGGTCTTGCTGAAGCGAAGCAATCTTATGGTTTAATTTTTGAACATTTGACTAGATGTACGTCTTTTCAGTTTTATCATGTATGATTTCTTGAAAATGAAAAAGAAGTGCATGAAAATTTAATTTCTAAACTAAAATTTCATTTATGCCCATTGTATATTTTGTTAGAAAACATTAAAATGTGTCCTTCTCTACTGCTATGTTAGCACAAAAAGAAAGATATAACTATATTCAATCACGTTTCCTTGTTACCTTGTTATTTAATGATACATTTAATCTTGTATTTGTGATGTCTAATTACAGTTCCCTACTTTTTTGAAAATGCACATTCAGGCAAGAGGCAACATCTTTCATGTGCTTCTCACATCAACCGAACCAAAAGTTAATCACCACGGATTGCACTTGAGAAACTAAAATGAAAATCAAGGGGAAATCTGTGCAATATCTCCAATATCCACATTACATAGACCATCAAAACAAATTCTATGAAACAATTATTTTCTGGAATTTTTTTCTCATTTTATTTTAGAAGATTAACAATTTACATAGGAATGTTCTCATAATTTTGATGTATTGCTCATCCAGTAGAAAAGCTAAATTCATACAAGCAGAAGTGCTACTAAGGTAAGAAATTACTTGATCCAGGGGAATCCTTTGTTCTTTTGAATGCAAAATCTTCAATATTAGGAGGGCAGCAGCGCTGTACGGGGAAAAGATTAGAAGTTTAACTTATTAACTTTCACCATGTAAGACCTTTATCTATAAAGGATTTATAATCTAATCAAATACCAAGTTTCTAGAATACCATGCTAACGAAGCTATGAATGTTTATGAGCTTATATAGCATTAACTGAATATCAATTAAACTATGAGTGAAACAGAGAGTCACATACATAGAGAGTAAAAAACCCAAAACCCAAAACCCAAAACCCAACATCAGATGTATGGACAGAAAAAGAAAAGCAATATGCCTGTATAGTCTTATCAAAGGTAATCACCAGAAAACGACCATCTAAAGCTAAAATGACACATTTTCCAGGATGAAAGATATGTTTGGAAGATGAAAAGGAAAATGATGAAGCTCTAACTTTAGCGTCGACTTTAGGTTCGACTTCAAGCCCGCTAACTTGACCTTCAGCATTCTTTTTCACTCTTCTCCTCACAAATACACGAGTTTCAGACTCAGAAACGCCATTGGAGGACTTAACACCTGAAATTCCTAAAATCAGTGAAAACCCAGTTAAGGAATATCCTAATATTAACGTTGAAGGAAGCATTAAACGGAAAACAAAACATGATTGAGTAGAAGATTTTAGAGACCTGGGTTTGGAGGGACTTCGTTTGAGCTTGTTGGCAAGGAAGATAAACTTCCTTTCGACATGCCGCTGCATGTAATTCTTCGCGCAAATGTAATGGAAAACGCCGGAGTTCGAATAGGACAAGCAAAAATCATGGTAATGGGTAGAAGTAGAACAATCCAATCTAATAAGGGTCCATCCTTCCACGCTCAAGTTCCAAAATTTTGCTTTTTGGAAGCCGCAAATTGGCTGATCAAGATGGTTAATTGGGCTCTCCTATGCCTTCTTTGATATCATCTCTCTCATAGATTGGCATAATGAGTTTTCTCCAACCAAGTATCCAATCACACGTGGATAATTTTTTTAAAAATACATGATTAGCTTTAAATAAAAAACGAGTCAATTTATTTATAAATATAACAACATTTCACTATTTATCAGATCATGATAGACATCTATTGATGTCAGTGATAGAAATCTATTGTGATCTATCACTAATACATTATAATTAATCTTTTGTTATACTTGAAAACATGTTAAGCAAACTTATCATTTAAAATATTTTCAGTAGTTTTTGTAAATTTTTTCATTTTTTTCATTTTATATTTTTTTCTTTTGTGATTGAAAAAAAAATAGAGAGACAAGTACAACTTACAATGCACCTACATATCTTATCTACTATAAAGTAAGCTAGAATGGGTTAGAAATTATTAATGTGCAATTAATAATGTAGGTTTGTAGTTCGCCTCATTGTATTGACCAAAATACTTTTTATTTTTTTTTCTTTCTTTTTTCTATATCTGTGAGTGTTCGAGCCAGCTTATGCGCACGTCGACTAATCTTACAAAGTAATCTTACAGGATAACCTATTGACCCTACCATATTTAGATGTCAAGGAAACTCGTAAGAAATTAATACCTAAGTAGGTAGCCACCATAGATTGAATCCTACAATATTTGTTTTTCCTTTTTGGTTTTTTTTTAAACTATGACGTTATAATTTTTACAATTTTATTCTCCAGAAAAGATTGGTGGATATGGTATTTTCTAACATTTAACATTAAAAAATGTAATTGTATAGAGATTATATTAGTTAAATATGTAATTCTAATGAAATTTTATTAATTTAATAAGAGGTGGGAAGATTGGACTAAGAGTTATAAATAACCCCATAACTAATTGAGTTCTTGTGCGATATTTTGTTATTTAACTTGCCTTTTTTCTGCTCTAAACTGTCTTTTTTTTTTTAAAGAAAAAAATTGTTCAATCCTGTTTTTAATTATGATTGTTTTTATTAAATTTAGATTAACAACTGTTCATCGTTATTTTCTATGCGAATTCCTTTGAATTTCTTTATACAAATTCTAGTAGAAAAAGATATTATTTTGAAAATAGTTTCCAAGTAACACCAAAACAATGTTTTGACTTTCAAGTATTGAAACGATAATAAATAAATATTTATTTATTTATTTTAAAACGAGAAGACGAGATCCCAAAAAAATATAGATGATTTACATGCTTTTTCCAAACAAAAAAAAGTGACAAAAATGGGGCTATAATTCTAACAAAATCAAAGCTAAATCATGCCCATTAACATAATAATAATAATAATAATAATAATAATAATAATAATAATGACATTGAACTTTTGATTTACTGAAGGTTTAATTTACAGCAACAGCAAGGAGAATCCTCACAAAATTGACAAGAAACTAAAGAAAAAAAAAATACAGATTATACAATCAAAGTATAATAAATGCTTCACTGACTAAACAATTCCCCTTCTAATTTAGGCAACTCCATTAATTGCATATGCTTTGTGATAAATATTATTACATAAAACTTGATTGCTGTGACAAAAGGCACCTGCACATGGACTTCACTGCATCATTTCTTCAAGAGTTTGTCCTGTTTTTTCCATTCTTTCACTTGAGAAAGAACTTCCAAACGTCTCGGTCGGTCATCTCCTTCACCAAGTGAGCTCCAAAAACGCCTTCCTCATCGACTAAACTCCTCAAATGCCTCGCTCCGCTATTGAAACCGACGTAATTCTTCTTTGTGGCCAAGTATAACACTCCATAGGGAGGTCTCACACACTAATTTTCAACAAAAGAGACCATTTTTTCAAAGGTTTTAGATGTTTGTATTCCATAAAGCACTGAAGTTAGTTATTAAAGACTTTACCTTTTTTATCAGTGCATATAGCTTCTTCAAAGAGTTGAGTGAATATGGGATTTCCGCCATTAAAATGACATCGTATCCACCTTCTCCCTGATCGATCTCACTAGCCCTTTCCCATGCTCGACTTCCTGACAGTTTCCTTGATCTCCTTGAGGAAGACTCATGGCCGATGATGCTACCATCTTGACTGCTGCAACCATCCATAAAATCTTCTTCAGAGAAGCTTAAGCTCATTCCGGTGGGTGCTTCGAATCCATCACCCCTAACAACAGATAAGACTGTTGGGAGCTCATCCCAGTCACCAGCATAAAAATGTACCGATGGGGCCAAAGTATGTCTAGACGGAGTTAAGGGACTCTCTGGCTGTCTGCTCTGCCTGTCCCGAGCTTGTTCGAGATTGGCAAGGACGTTCGGTATGGTTGTGCATCTAACAGTTTCTGCACTCAGGTCTTGAAAGTGCACTATGCTTGCTCCCTGTAACAAGAATGAAAACTGAGGTATAAGCACAGTTGCTTGAAGAAAGAAATGTCATGACACATCTTCTATATAATCTCAAAACAAACAGGCTTCAACTTTTACTTCCTTCTAAACCAACAAAACTCCATTCCTTATTTCAACATTTTTCAGTTGATGTATTTTATGGCTTCAGCAATCAACGCCTAAAAGCCACTAGCTAAGCTCCCCTATGGACAAACCCCAATACTACAATGTTACAACCTCCAGATTATTAAGCCTTCACAAATGACATTACTTGAACAGGTTTTATTGTATAGGTTATACAACTGAGTTCTTGAGTTCTAAAGTAAACCTCCACGAGTTATGTATTTCAAGAAGATCATGTAAACAGATGCATGCTTCAGATGAGTTTTTAAGGTTGGGTTAGATTTTAGGGTGGATCATAATAAGATAAAAGTAATAGGTTGGCCAATGGTGTAGTAATGAGATGGGTTAAATATTTTTCCTTCTTATTCTCAATCAATTTTTTAAGGTCAACTTGTCCCATGTGTGTCCTTGCATGTTCGAAATTGAGAAAAATAGAAATAAAATAGGATACTTTCTTTTTCACACACATGTTCAAAGCATGTTGAAATGTACCAGTATCCAACACATATTTAACGCGAACACTTTGTCAAGAGTCTCCGTGCTTCCTCAGTTAGAGTCTATTAATTGACTTCTCAACAGAGAAAAAATATTTTGATTAACAAATAGTTCTGGTTACAAACTCCATAAAGTACACGATAAAGACTAGTTGAACATCTAAATACTAGTAAACGAAATGAATAGTTGAAAACCAATAACAAATCATGTCAATATATCTTTATCATAATTTTATAGTACGGATCGATAAAATCTAAGAAAGTATTCAAATGATGCTTCAGTCAATTAAACTTGCCCTCGTGTCCTATCCTCGTCTACCTTATACCCTTTTGTAACAAATAAAATAGTGGTGAATAAATAACAATGATGATTTAATTTACTGTCGACCAATTCAAACTCTACATTTAAAAAACATGAACTCTACCTTGATCTAATTAGAATAATTTGTGAGAAGAAACTACACACCTCAGCACATTATAATGAAATTTTTTCACACAACTTTACTTGATTGAACTTGCAGTTAGAAAGCATCATAATAGTAAGAAAAAGAGCGCAACAGAAAAGGTACCAAAGTAAGAAGTAAGAACGTATTTTAACTAGTAACAGACACAGTGCATGAATGTACGAATAGAGACGGATTAAAAATGGTTTAAAGGTACCTTGAGGCAAGCAAACACCCCGGGAAGTCCATAGCTACAACCTAGCTGTAAAACATGAACTAAAGAGGTTAGCTTAAAAATCATAATATGTAAACTACTATTTGCATCTAGGAAACAGAATCATATTAACATGTGGAATAAATCATGGGGAAGTCCAGAAATTTAATGCCCTCTTTAATAACCATCTGGTTTTTAGTTTTTAGTTTTTTAAAATTAAGCCTACAAACACCCACCATCACTAAATTTCTTGCTTTGTTATCTACTCTTTACCCATATTTTCAAAAACCAAGCCAATTTTTGGGGAAAAAAAAAAAAGTCTTTAAAAACTTATTTTTGTTTTTGAAATTTAGCTAAGAATTCAACTCTTGTACTTAAGAAATATGCAAACCATGGTAAGAAAATGAGAGAAAATGTGCTTAATTTTCAAAAGCCAAAAGCAAAAGACGAAATGATTACCAAACAAGACCGAAGTTAATAAACTAACAAGATTCGTTTACAATTTCCTTGTAAAACCAAGGTTTTATTATGTGTTTTCAGTTGGTTAGAACACTCCGAGGCTCCACATATTGACATAGCATAACAGAAAGGGCAACCGTGCTCATTCTAACATAAACTAATGATTCGAGCAAATACTTTGGCTAACAGTGTTTAGGAAAACAAACACACACAGAGAAAGGAAAGCATCCTACATTCAACAGAGGATTGCCTTGGTTGTCCTTCCTTCAATGAGACGATGTAAAGATACAAAACATATTTACTAGTTCAGACACAGCTAGAACTAATAAGAAATGTACTATATGGTGACTGCCTTGCCCCTTCGGGCCCTCACTTTGATATGCTCGAAAATAATCTCTATCTCATAAAATTCAGGCAAGGAAATGAGGAACCCACAATTAAAAAAACACACACACAATCATCTACACGAGATAAAAAAATGTTTCACAATCAAAATAATCATGCACAACAATTAATAAATATACGCTGGAATGAAAGAGAATGTCAGTACACCAACCATATAAAGAAAATGCATTGTATGAATGTCATGCTCAAAGGTGTAAAATTATTACACCCGATGTAAAAATTTTACTTAGAACTCAAGGACACTACAGCCTATGGAATAGTTCAAGTAAGGTCGTCTGATTTTATAATTACTATAATGGATTATTACCTCTAGTACTCTTTTGCCCCTAAAGCTCAGTTGTCCGTCACGGATCTCGTGCTTAAGGACATTTACAAGATCAATGGAACTGTCCCAGGATTTCAGATGACCTACATAATAAAGACATACTTCAGCCTTAAAGGACACACGTATAAGCTATGGTAACCCTTACTTCTAAAACAGATTTTGAAAAGAAAAATTAAATTTCAAGTAGTTATGAGTATATAAAGCATAAAAGTACCTTCAGGTTTTGAAGATGCAGACTCTGAGCCGTTAAAGCCAATTATATCGGCAACACTAACTCTACCCTGGAGAGAAGGATGCCAATTAGCATGAATGAAAAACTCTATTATAATTTGTTCTAGTTATCTAATCCAGGAAAAGCAAGAATCTTAGTGGAAAATTGGTTGTGTTAACCAATTTTCACAGTGACAAATAGAAGGCCACTAACCGACAAACAAAAAATATAGTATAATTTACATAACCTCTAGTGTATAAGGATCCCCTCACCCCAGGGAAAAAAATGAAATAGGTACCTTAAAAACATTGAGACCTTGCAAATCTACGTTCTCCCCTGCATATTTGTATGGATGAGCTGTCTGATAAAAAGATAAGGAAATGTTAATGGTATTCCAAACGTAGGTGTTAAAATGGAAAAACAAATAGATGGGTTAACTGAAACAACCTAGATAATGTTGGTTTGATAACTAAAAATAGTTTTTCACAATTATGAGGGGTGCTTTGCAATAACAAGAAGTTTAGTATAGATGAATTGAATTGCCTTTGAAGGGAGAATCTCAACAGCTGGTGACGGGAGATGGACATCTCTCTCTGAAATGGAGGGAGAGCTGTGGCTTCCTTTATCTTGAGGCACCAAGCCAGGCAAGCACTGGGAAAGTAGTGATGGTGCCCTCATTATAACTTATGGAATTAAAAGATACCTGCACATTGGAAGGACAATTTGTAAACAAAAAGTGGTTTAAATACTCATCAAGCATACTATTCTCCCCTAGAACCGAGACCTCATCATAATGTAGACCCCTTTTCTATTTAGAAAAAGAGAACTTTATTTACGATAGGGTAGATGAGGAATGCCTCCAACAAATGAAGGGGGTTTACAAAAGAGAGAGAGAGAGAGAGATGGATGCCAATTGGCAAAAAACATCAACATATAATAGTTACAAAAATCTCTAGATAATTGGGGAAAAAACTTGTTGATCCCAATCATTTGACCAAATGAAACTGCAATTTGAAGAGGGGAGGTTAATCAAGGAAAAGTCGTTTACCAGCTTATTGAATTTAAGCATATGGTGGGTAATTAAACGACCAAAAGATCAAAATCACCACGAGTTTCAAGCTCATCCATAAAAAGGTTCCTTCCATGGTAGGAAAGAGGACCATAGACACCCGAGATCCAATTAGAGAAGTTTCAGCAAGCTTGAAGCTGATACGAGACAATTACTTTTATTAAATGGGCAAAGCAGGATCTTGCCAAGGAGCACTTTCAACAAAGGAGAGAGTCCCCTCATTATAACTATGAAAGAGGCTATTTGACACCTCAGGTTATGTAAGGTCACTTGTATTGATCGGAGGGTGGTCAACATCGTTAGGCTCCAACATGCCAACATCAACAGTACTCAAATAGTTAAGGAAACTTCGAAAAAAAAAGAAATCTTCATTATTCGAAAGAGAGATTTCTCCCGACTGAGGTTGAAACTTGAAAGGACCTTGCCTAATTTTAACTGAGGTGGCAAACTTTTCAGGAAGGTTTTCTGGGAATAAAAAAAAGTTGGGTGGAGGGATAAAGACTAGATTTACTACAATCAAGGGGAAGTTTAAGGATTTAAACATGCACCCAGAGGCCGGAGCTTGACTTTTAATAGCAAGGCTAAAAGGTTATCTCATCATGGTGAGCCATAGACTCAATTAGCAACTTTTGTTTAATGTAACTCTCCTAAAATATCTTGAAACATTGAGCCAGAGGTAAGCAACTAACATCCAGTCATAAAATATTTAACCACCATGGTAAGACTTCATCACCTGAGAGAAGAAACTTCAATGAAATGGAAACCGATTAACCTTTTAGCAAAGATGTTGAGATTGAAAGGCCTGAGATAAAAACCAAAACTGAATTCCCTCCTGGGAATTTAAGGCCAATTGAAGCCTAAAAAATGGAAGCTTCCAAACATTCCCATAAATAATGTCTTAATAGTAGCATTGAATAAAATGTTTACACAACTCACTAGTAGCACAAGTTGTCCTCATTCCATATGTTAACCGGTAGGATGAAAAATTAAATCCAACCAACATAAGAAGAATTGAGGAATGGAAAAGGTGAGGCGATAAATGAATTTCACTTTTCGAAGTTAACTGCCCTGTCTAAACTAGCCTTTACTTGAGCATGAGGAGGTTTATTTCTTCTCGATTGTTGCCAGTAAATGAAGTTCCCACTTCTAGGCTGAAACGGTTTAACACACACCATGGATCTACCAAGACTTGGAGTTTTAAGTAATCTTGAACCAATCATCATGAAAAACAGCCTGGTGATCACAAAAGTAAAATCCCCAAGGACTTTGAAGAACTCAGCACACCATGAGAGTGAGTAAGTGGGCTCGGAGACCAAGAGTTTAATAACAGGGAGAGGAAAAAGGGTGCTCTAGCCTCTAGGCTCAGACAACTACTGTTTATCTTGAACAACTGCCTGTACATAGAAATTTTTTCTTTCACATAGGGGCAGGGAGAAGAGACAAATGGCTACGAGGAGCAGAGGGCTTTATGCCAGGTTTTCTAACTCTCTCCAATCATTCTACAGTCTCCACCCACAGGGAACACTCCCCACTTGACATTTCCTAAATCATTCTGGCACTTAGAGCAGAGTCAGAAAAGGTATTGGCCAGCCATTCTAAATTAGATTGTCAACCAGAATCAAAATAATATTAAAAACTGCCTCTCCTATAATCTGAATCTTCTATTTATACTTTTCCTATTCAAGCCAAGGATGAAAACTTTGTGATTAACTGCACAACAATCATCCAAGTCAAAGAAACCATTTGCTAGAAAGAAGAAAGATCGATGGAGACACAAAGGAGGCACCATATTGAAGTTCGTAACAGTAGACTTCTGCACAATATGATGAGCAAAATTGATCTCCACACAAAGAAAAACTGGCAAAGAATCATCTAAATGGACATGAAGTAATATCTTCTGAGAAATCTAGCAATTTAATCTTGCAGCTATATATATATATACAAGAAATGCATTCCTTTATAGATGAGATCTCCATATGTAGCATCCCACTTGACAAGACCAATGATCCCAATATAGAAAGTAGAGAGGCAGATAAACATAAATAAATAAATAAATAAATTGAAGGACCAAAACCAATTAAAAAAGAAATCTAAATCAAGTAAACTTCTATTAGTGATCCATATTATTTTTATGCATTAATCTAACTCCTACGAGCTCATTCGGGTACTCAAATGTATTGAAAAAAAGTTATAATACACACAACGCACATCGCACAATTCACCAAACAAACATTGTTATCCTAGTCTTTGTACACTAAGATATTGTACTATCATTTGACATTGTACAGCACATACCGCCTCAAATATTCAATTGTAAGAATTCGAATTAAAATGATAATATGAAAATAAAGCAGTTTTAAAACTAAAATGGAAATAATTGAAAAAGAACTTCCTCAAAAAGGTAGATACCAAATCACCAACTAGGCCACCAAATATTTACTTTTAGAAAAAACCAAGGAGGAGAAGGAAACAAGTAGTGATCCATTAAAATTGAAATCCAAAGTAACCTCCAATTTCATGAAAACATAGAGGTTTGAAGATCTGAAAAAGGGCAGAACAAAATCACACACGCAACACTTCATATACAATGAAAACAGATATAGCAATCAGTGGAGTTGTCAAAACTAATCAAACTAGAAATTCAATCTCTGTATCAAGAAAATTCAACCTGAAACCTTAGCTGTTGAAGAGCAATCAAACCTGTCAACAATCAAGAGCCAAGAAAGTTGATCTAAACAGTTCGATTACTCAATCAAAATTCCAAGAAACCAAGACCCAGAAAACAAAATTACACCTCTCCAACATAAGAAGAACAAAAAAGCAATCAAACCCAAATCTCCAAATACGTAAAGAAAGCAATCCAGCACATCAGATAGAGAAACAAAAACCCCATAAAAGCAAAGAAAAGCAACTCACGCAGGAAGCTAATTGGAATGTCGAAGGGAAAATCCAAGGAAATTTTGTGATGATCGAAGACCCAGAAAGGTATTATAGTCAGAGATTTGAATAGGCATGAGGAAACTCTGCAATTTCAAAGGATAAAAGATATGGGTTTGGTTTCCAATCAAAGTCAAAAGAGAATACAACGTCAAGAAAGAAACTTTCCCAGCTGAACAGAGAAGCTTCGATTCAGACCTGCACTCCAAAATACCAAAGTTTTTCCACATTGCCCCTTCAACTTCTCGCTATTTTCGAATTTACCCAGATGGTGCCGCTGCCGTAATTAAAGGGAAAAGGTAAGAGTATTTTCGGTATAAGAGTGTGATTGGGGTTAGAAAGTCCACGTGTGAAGGTTGAAAGGTGAGGAAGGAAGAAAGCGGCGATTTGGTCGGTCGTTTCATCGGCATCTTCACCAGCAGTTGTACGGAGATTCTCTGACCTTTGCTCTCTGGTTGCCACGTGTGCAATTATTAGTCATCTTAAAAATTCTGTAACGGAGTTAAATTTCATGTTTGATGTGTTTGATTGCAGATTAAGAAACAATATTCCAATTTTAACCATGATTGGCACTGTATATATATAAAAAAATTATAAAACTAATTATAGTTATCCGATAAATGTTTTAATTGAAAACAAAATTATAATTGTTTTATTTATCAACAAGTTTTATATTAACCATTTTTGTATAATTATTATTTCGTAACATTATACAATATATAATATATTACATAATATATATTTTAATTTTAAAAAATTGTAAGATTATAACATAATATTGAATTTCTAATTTTTTTTTATCTTTATTTAATATAGTTTTACATTTTGATATTCAAAATTTAAAATTTTGATACAATAATAACACAAAAACGTTGTTCAGAATTTGCACTATTTGTTTGTGTTTGTCTATCAAATACATATTTGCTTGCTAAATTCAATAAATTTGAAAACATAACATAAAATTTGGATTGTCAACCAAACAAGGCTTAGCAATTTTATAGTTTTCGTTATATAGATAGATAGGTAGATAGTAGACTAAATTATAAAAAATGTCCTTCAACATTTTAGTTTGTATAAAAAAAAATATCTTTGAATTTTTAAAATTATTTTAGGGGTAAAGAATAGCAAAAATAAATAAATAAAATAAAAATAATCCTTAAATTTACAAATTTAGAAATGATTTTTAAAATTTGCAAATATAGCAAATAAACATAAAAAGCATTTTCCTGTTTTTGTTATTCTAAATTTACTCTTATTGGTGTATCAACATGCATGTCAATAGTATATCTGATATACTTTATATCTGGTATACCATATTTATCATTCATAAATCTTATCTATTAGTTAATAAGTGCTTGTTCATTTTATGTTATTCGTTTGACTTAATTTCAAACCTTATCTGTTTGTTATAGAATATTATTTTTTTAGTACACTATAATAATTTATAATATTGGATAAACTATTGGTACATCAATGTTAAACTTGAAATTCAATCTTGAACATGTGTTGATATACAACTAATATATTTGAACAAATGTATCTTTAGAAAGTAATGATAAACTAATGATATACCAATGTTTTATACTTGGATTGAATTACGAGTTAATGTTGATATGATAATAATATATCAATGTTATATTTAAAATTTTATTTAGAAGTAATATTGATATACTACTGATACACTAATGATATATTTGAAATTAGATTTTTTTCATTAGCATTGATACAACATTGATAAATTAGTTTATACTTTAGATGAATTTTGAATAATTCATACCTAATGATAATTACTAACGCATTAATAATATATATACTTGAAATTGAATTTTGAATAAATATTGATATATTACTGATACACCAATATAATACTTAAGAAGGATTTAGATCATGAGTGATATACTATTAATACACTAAAAATGTACATGAAATGAATTTCCAATTACTACTAATATACTATTGATACATCTATATCACAATTTAAATAAAATTTGAATGAGTGTTGAAAAATTATCGATACACCAAATACCTAATATTGAGCTCATAACATTGATACACTAATGATCTACTCGCAATTTATTTCGAATTAGTACTAATATACACGATTGAAATGCCAATGTTAAAACTTTAATAAGTATTATTCTAAATGATATACTTCATATTTGGTATATCAACAATACCACCGATTTTTTTTCTTAATAAATTAAGTATATCAATCAATTAATAAACGAAATATGTTTTTTTTTTTATATAATCGATATACCAAATTAAATATAACTTGTATGTCACAAAATCATATCAATAATTTAGAGAAAAAACAGATTAACTAATATAATTTGTATTTGATATATCACTTGACAAAATTAATGCATTTAACATATATCATCAATATCAAAATTGAATTAATATAATAAAAATAACTCTATAGCAATATGAAAAAGATAAAAATAATAGTTACCATAATCAAATAAATAACGTTGACCATAACTTAACTAAAATCATGATATATCACTTGTATAAATGCAGGATATGGTTGACAAGGGACTTTTTTTTTTGGTATTAACCCCTATGAGAATATTCTTGAGAAGATTTTTCTTCCTTTCTCCAAAATTTCCCCACCTTCCTTGTATAGCTTCTTACTATTAACTTTTTTCCACATGTATATATTCTTTTTCCTTTAAATCCTAGGGTTGTATACACTAGTTGAATATAAGAAATAAGATTTGTATAGATCTTGTAAAACTATATGGTATCAGAGCTACAATCCTAAAGCTCCTCTCACTGTAATTATTCTAAACCTCGCGTCAGAGGAGAAAAAAAAAATTCTTCCAAATCCCCTCGTCAAAGGACCTTAAAGTTCTTCATCTCGTCAGGAGATCTTCATCAAAAGGAAGAAGAAGAACCCAACTCACCAAGCACTTCTGGTATTCACGACAAACAGAGAAACCAAAAGTTGCCATCGTTGGGTATTTACCACTCAAAGTTCCTCAAACTTGAGGCTGGAATACATATATATATATATATGTTTTTCTTTGTTGCTGATATTCTGTCACTGGAATAGTGTCCCCTTGATGTTTTTTCTAAAGTTTATGGTTGGAATCTTGCGCTGTTCATTGGGTATTGACGTTGGAATTTTTTGTCCTTTTCATTGCTAATATCTGCCATTGAAATTGTTTTCTCCCTTCCTGTTTTTCCTAAAGTTCATTGTTGGAATTTTGTGCTGTTCATTGGAGTTCCCTTTTAAAGCTATTATCAGACACATGTAGCACAAGTGTCATTTACTTGTCTTTCCAGATGTTTTTTTTGTTGGGCAAGGATAAACCAAGCCAATGGCTTCATCATCTATAAATAATGCACCTATGATGGAAAGATTTGTTCTTCAAATCACAAACTATAAGCTCAAGGGAAGAAATTATATATCATGATCACAATTTGTCATGATGAATATGTTGGGATTGATATTTTAAATTTCGTGGGTCATGTAGTTTGTAATTGTAACGTACAAATAATTTATTTTTTTAAATAAAATATGAGATATTTTATTTATCATTTAGTAGCATTAACACACAAAACCAATAAACAAACCTCCAAGGTTAATCTGTAGCTAATATCACCATATAATTCTATGAATTAACTTTTTAAGTGTTTAAAAGAGTGTTTTAAGTGCTTAACAAGATTTTAAGTGCTAAAATTTATTTTTATGTATTGTAAAATGTCATTCTAATAAACTATTAAATAAAGACATTAAAAGTCAAGGATGACCATAGGTGACATGACCTGAATCCTGAGTAAATTGTGAACTCTTGCCTCTGAAGACGGTCCTTTGATTTGTATTGGTGAGATTGACCAGATCACCGACTCAATAAGCCTACCATTTAAGGGATTCGTCTGATTGGGGAGTTGGGAATACAGCTACACAAGACGGAATTCACTTAGAGTAAGTAGATAAAATGTTCCCTTAAGTGTTGATTCCGAGACTTGAACAATGTCGTGCCATACTCTCTCTTGGCTCGAGAGGGGTTTGGTCATAGTTGGACTATGACTTATTGTTCATTAAAGGGATCAATGGTACTTAAGAAGTTAGATGTAACTATAGGGGCAAAATGGTAATTTTGGTCTAGTTGTACTTACAAGCAATCTGTAAAGGGTTATCACACTATTGACTAGTTATATCCAATAGACACAGAAATATATCTGTAGTGCGAAAAGTACAGTTGTTGATCTTTAATGGAGTAACCGACAGTTAATGGATGTTGAATAATTTAATTAAAGAAGTTTAATTAATTATTCAAGTACCATTAGAGCTTCAATTGATAGGTCCATAAGGTCTCTTCTGTAATTTAACAGAGATTATTGAGAATTAATTTTGGATTAATTTGAATTCTTCAAATTAATCTACGAAATAAATTATATATGTTATAATTAATTTAACTTAATTATATATGATATGATTACTATAATGTATTTGATACATTATAATATAAAGTTTATTGGAGAGGAACGAAATATTTGAATATGATTAAAATATAAATTATATGAATTGGATTCATATAATTAAATTTAATATAAATGAGATTTATATTAAATACCATGCATTAATGAGATAATTAAAACTATAGGTTATATTGTATTTGATACCATATAAAACTATAGACTATGTGTTATATATGATATAACATATAGTTATATGTATATATAGTAAGTTGTTATTATATATATATATATAATATTTCCTTAAGTTAAAATTAATTTTTTAATTTAATTTTAATTTAAGAATAAAGAGAAGGAAATAACTTCATTCCCCTTAATTCTCTCTTGGCCTACGTGGTAAGTGGGAAAAACTGAATCCTACAATTTATTTTTCCCAAAGGAGTTACAATGGAGTTTCAACCATTCTCTCTAATATATATATATCTTACAGATACTCTCCCTCTAAAAAATCTATCACTCTCTTCTAAAATCTCAGAGCCCACACCTTTTGAGAAATTCTCATCCCCAAGGGAATACAGATGTAACTATTTGTGGTGGTGTCCTCACTGGTGTTGCTCTATTCGTGATTGATCGTGATCGTCGGTGAAAGGAGGATATACAAGAAGAAATAGTTCTTTGAGGGTAAGTAAACTCTAACCCTATGCTTTCCCTTCTCAATCATGTTGTAATATTAATTTGTTAATTGCATAATTCTGTTATGTAATTTTCATTCTATTTAAAAACTAAAAATTGGGTCGATCTCGCTTCTATAATGGAACTTCACCATTTTTTCAATTGGTATTAGAGTGGAGGTTCAATCCCATTTTTTCTTATTTTCCAGAATTGAATTACAGTGAATTGGTGGGATTTGCATTATGTTTTTAATTCATGTTGATGAATGTATGATGGTTTGTAATTTTTGGATGTTTGCGGGATTGGACCCTAGATTTATTGCTTTTCTTTACAAATTGGTTTGTAAGGGTCCAGTGTTTTAGCATTTAATTGCAATAGAGTCAGTAATTTGTATATTTTGAGTAATTTGTGATCGAACTGGTGCTTTTCTGGAGAAAATGAGGCCCAATTCAGAGAAGATTCGATGGATTTTGCAACTGTACAGTGGGTTGCAACATTGTACCCTAGCATTGCAACGCTTCGAGACGAAATTTTTTTTTTCAGTTCGCACGTGGCTCGTTGTTTTTCTGGCTCAAGGTTCATTCAGTTTGCTTGGTTTGGCTGGCTCATGGGTGGTTCAGGTTCTAGGCGGTCCGATTCGTGCGGTTCAAGACCCAGTTCACTTGTTTATAACCGTTTTGGCTTTTAATTTTGTAATAGTTAGTTGTTTTTAACTAGTTAAATTAATATAAGCATTATATTAATTTAATTAATTGTTTAGAAGTCCAATCCCGATCCAATAATTTTTGTTTAAATTATGCATATGATGCATGGTTTAATTTATATAATTATATGTCATAATGTATGCCATTTAGTAAAATCCCACCATAGGTTATGCATTATTCATGCATCATTTATATTATAAATGTTATAATATATAGTTGCATGATTTAATCTTATAGCATGTTCATGCATCATATAATATAAATGTTATAATATATGTTTGCATGCATTAATAACATAGCCATACATAATTTATATTGTAAGTATTATAATATATAGTTTGAATGTATGGATAAATGTATGTTATTAATTATTTCATTACTTTATTATATAAGTGTTATATATGTTAAATAATGAAATGGAATTGCATGAAGCATGTCACTTCTTTAGGTTATTTTATAATTATTATAATTTACCTAAATATGCGTTCACATGCAATGATTAGTTTTAATTTATTTCATTTCTTTTATAAAAGTTATATTAAATGAAATTAGAAATTAAAAATCAATATTTCAGAATTGCATGCAAAACCTTAGGCTAAAATCATTTTTTAAAATAGTTTTAAAACATGATTTATGTAGACCTAAGATCAGATTTCTAATGAGATTAGAAATAAGTTTAATCTTTTAATCAGTTTAATAGGATTAAATTGGTTTTAATTAAAAGATTAAATTTGTAGCAAATGTATCTATAAGGGACCTTTTGTCTAAAGCTAGTTTTATTTAGGCTGGGGTATTTAAGTTGACAGAAATGAAACACCCCTATTTGGAAACTGACCTGGAAAGGTGAATTCGATAGATTTGCCACAAATATGCAATTGTTGATTAAAGTTTATTAAAGTGTTTAATGAACATTAATCAAAGGTGTTTAACTATCTAAAGTAAGTATTACTTTTGGAGAAATTTAAATAATCACTTAGTAAAATAATTAGCCGTATTTTTCTAAGTTAAATAACCCTAGGTAAAACACTCAGTGTGAGGAAAATGAGATATATGATACTTCATTTTTCTTTTTCACCTTTCTCCATACAAATTCACACCGTGAGATCTATACTCGGACTTGAGTCACCTTTGCTTGTGTCCCATATGGGTGGTGTTTGTATAGGTCAATACCAAGGTGAATGAAGAGAGTGTTTATAGTAAGTGGGAGCGGGGTATGTGTCAACACATCCCAGGGGCTCTCTCATTAGTTTATAGTAAATTTTCATGCTTGATCTCGAGGCACATATACTTGTGTCCCCCTATGGATGACATTTGCATGACTTTTTACTCAAACTCCATAAATGGATAGGATTGCTTTAGTTTTTACCCCAATTGGTTTTTTTCCTACCGTTGGGTCATTGGGGCAGAACTTTAGAATCTAAAATGAGGGGTTACACTTACAAAAAAAAAAATGTTAAGTAAGTTAACAATTTCTGAACCGAACAATGGTGACTGATATTTACAGTAACAAGGAGTTGTTCTGTATATTGGTTGAGATTGCTTCATTTCAGTGAAGGAGTACCTAATCACCCTATAGTGACTTTTACCTTGCCTTACTGAAACATCATTGCAAAATAGATCTCATATATGGTGCATTAAATTATTTTGCTAAATTTGATTGGTTTTTCCAAATGGGTAATGCTTGAGTACTAATTTAAATAAATTGTATGTTTCAACAATTTTTCATTATGACTTCCGCAACGCTAAATTTACTCGTAATCGAAAAACTTACCAGCGAAAATTACGCAACATGAAAAAACACAATCAACACAATATTAATCATCGATGACCTGAGATTTGTCCTTATGGAGGATTTTCCTCCTGTTCCTACTCAAAATGCTCCTCGAAAAATTCGGGAGGCATATGAGCATTGGATACAGGCAAATGAAAAGGCCCAATAGTATATCTTGACAAGCCTTTCTGAAGTCTTGGCCAAGAAGCACGAGTCCATGCTTACTGCCCATAAGATCATGAAGTCTTTATGGGGAATGTTCGGACAACCGTCCGCACAACTTAGGCATGACGCTCTTAAATTCATCTTTAATGCCGGTATGCAAGAATGGGCATCTATTAGAGAACATGTTCTCAACATGATGGCCCACTTCAACGTGGCGGAGATGAATGAGTTTGTTATCAATGAGGCCAATCAGGTTAGCTTCATCCTGGAAACTTTACCTGAAAGTTTTCTGCTGTTTCATAGCAATGCTGTTATGAATAGGATTGACTACAACTTGACCACTTTGCTCAATGAGCTACAAACTTTCCAATCCTTGATGAAAATCAAGGAACAAAAGGGTGAGGCAATTGTTGCTTCATCCTTTAATGGAGGTTCGATCTTTAGAACTAAGTCTATGCCTTCTTCTTCCGGCATCAAAAAGTGAAAGAAGAAGAAAGGTGAAAAGGAGAAAGCTAGCCCACAAGTTGTTGCCTAGAGGGGCAAAAGGGCCAAGGCTACAAAGGGAATCTATTTCCATTGCAACTAGTAGGGATACTGGAAGAGGAATTGTCCCAAATACTGGCAGAAAAGAAGAAGGCCAAACATGGTAAATATGATTTGCTTGTTTTGGAGACTTGTTTAGTGGAGAATAATGATTCAGCCTGGATAATAGATTCAATCACCACTAACCATGTTTGCTCTTCATTTCAGAAAATTAGTTTCTGGCGGAAATTGGAGGCTGAGGAGATGACGATGCGTGTCGGAACTGAGCACATTGTCTCAGCTGTGATAGTGGGAGGACTTCAGCTTACTTTACAGAATAGATATATTTTATTAGAAAATTTATTTGTTGTTCCTGACTTAAAGAGGAACTTAATTTCTGTAAAGTGTTTAATAGAACAAAATTATTTTGTTTCATTTAATGTGAATAAAGTATTTATTTATAAAATTGGTATCAATATTTGTTTTGCTAAGATAGAAGATAATCTTTATGTGCTAAGACCATTAACAACTAAAGCAGTCTTAAACACTGAAATGTTAAAAACTGTGAGAACTCAAAATAAAAGACTTAATATTTCTTCTAAGGAAAATGCCCATCTTTGGCACCTCAGATTAGGACACATAAATCTCAATAGGATTGAGAGATTGGTCAAGAATGGACTTCTAAGCGAGTTAGAAGAAAATTCTTTACCTGTGTATGATTCATGCCTTGAAGGCAAAATGACTATAAGATCTTTTACTAGAAGAGGTCACAAGGCCAAAGAACTTTTAGAATTTGTACATTTAGACCTCTATGGTCCGATGAATATTAAGGTAAGAAGAGGGTTTGAATATTTTATCATTTTTACTGATGATTATTCTAGATATGAGTATGTTTATTTAATGCAACATAAGTCTAAAGCTTTTGAAAAGTTCAAGGAGTACAAGGCTTAAGTTGAGAACGCATTAAATAAAACCATTAAAACATTTCGATCTGATTGAGTGGAGAGTATTTGGATCTAAAATTCCAAGACTTTTTTATAGAACATGGAATTGTATCGCAACTCTCGGCACCTGGTACGCCTCAGTAGAATGGTGTATCAGAAAGGAGAAATCGAACCCTGTTGAACATGGTTCAGTCTATGATGAATTATGCTTCCCTACCTTACTCGTTTAGGGTTATGCATTACAGATTACAACTTACATTTTGAACTGTGTTTCGTCTAAAAGTGTTACTGGAAACCTTTGGAATTATGGAATGATCGTCAAGGTAGTTTACGCCATATCAGGATCTTGGGTTGTCCAACATATGTACTTGAGGCAAATCTTAAGAAATTGGAATGTCATTCAAAATTATGCATATTTGTAGGTTACCTAAAAGGAACAAGATATGGTTATTTCTACGATCCTAAGGATAATAAGGTGTTTGTGTCGACAAACGCTACCTTTTTAAAAGAGGACCACATAAGAGAGCATAAACCCTGCAATAAGATTGTGTTGAGTGAACTTTCCAACGAAACTACTGAACCTTCAACAAGAGGTGTTAAAGAAACTAATACCTCAACAAGAGTTGTTGAAGTTGGATCATCTAGTAGGTCAAATTCACCTCAAGTGTTGAGGGAGCCTCGATGTAATGGGAGGGTTGAGAACCCGCCTATTCGTTATATGGGTTTAACAGAAACCTTGGCTATCGTAGCTGACAAAAATGTTGAGGATCCATTGTCTTACAAGAAGGTAATTGAGGATGTTGACAAAGATGAATGAATCTAAGCTATGGATCTCGAAATGGAGTCTATGTACTTTAATTATATTTGGGATCTTGTAGATCAACCTGATGGGGTTAACCTATAGGTTACAAATGGATCTATAAGAGAAAATGGGGTGCTAAAGGGAAGGTGCAAACCTTCAAGGCTATATTTGTGGCAAATGGTTATACCCAAGTTGGGGGAGTCGACTATGAGGAGACTTTCTCACCTGTTGTCATGTTAAAGCCTATTTGGATCCTCCTATCTATTGCTTTATATTATGACTATGAGATTTGGCAAATGGACTCCAAGATTGCCTTTCTGAATAGTAATCTTGAGATGACTATTTATATGGAGCAGCTTGAGGGATTCATAATTTAAGGTCAAGAGCAAAAGGTTTGCAAGCTAAATCGATCCATTTATGGATTGAAATAAGCTTTTTGATCTTGGAATATAAGATTTGATACTGCGATCAAATCTTATGTCTTTGATTAGAATGTTGATGAGCCTTGTGTTTATAGAAGAATCATCAGCAGTTCAGTAACTTTTCTAGTGCTATATGTAGACGATATCCTACTCATTGGGAATGATGTAGGCATGCTGATTGAAATTAGAAATTTGCTACCGACCCACTTCTAAATGAAAGATTTGGGAGAGACGTAGTTTGCTCTGGGCATTCAGATCTTTAGAGATCAAAAGAACAAATCGTTGCCCCTGTCTCAAACATCGTATATTGACAAGATGCTTGTTAAGTTTTCGGTGCAGAACTCCAATAGAGGTTTACTCCCTTTCAGGAAAAGTTATTTTGTCTAAGGAACAATGTCCTAAGACACTTCAAGAAGTTGAGAAAATGAGACGGATCCTTTATGTGTCGGTTGTTGGTAGCCTGATGTATCCGATGTTATGTACTAGATTTGACATTTGCTATACAGTGGGGATAGTCAGTAGATATCAGTCTAATCCAGGATTTGATCACTGGGTTGCCATTAAGAACATCTTGAAGTATCTACGGAGAACGAGAGACTACATGCTTGTATATGGTTCTAAGGATCTAATCCTTACAAGATACACAGACTCTGATTTTCAAACTGATAAGAATTCTAGAAAATTCACATCAAGATCAATGTTCACTCTTAATAGAGGAGCAGTAGTTTGGAGGAGCACCAAGCAGGGGTGCATTGCTGACTTCACTATAGAGACTGAGTACTTAACAGTTTGTGAAACTACTAAGGAAGTTGTGTGGCTCAGGAAATTTCTGACTGATCTAGAAGTGGTTCCAGGCATGTCAAAACCTATCACCCTTTATTGTAACAGTAGTGGTGTTGTGCAAATTCTCGAGAGCCTAGGAGTCACAAGCACGGGAAGCACATAAAGCGGATGTATCATCTCATTCGAGATTATGCATCAAGGGGACGTGATCGTTACGCAGATAGCTTCGAAGCACAACATTGTCGATCCATTTACAAAGGCCCTCATGGCTAAGGTGTTTGAGGGCCACCTACATAATATGGGTCTATAGGATAGACCACATCTAGTCTAGGGGAAGTGGAAGATTTTGTATTGGGGGCATTTTATGCCCTAGTTTAATGTTTTGTGTACTTGTATTTTAGTATGACTTTTATGATGTATACCTCACTAGCTTTAAGATAAGTGAGAGATTTTCGGGGTTGATGCCCTAAATCTTGTGGGTTTTGTAGTTTGTAACTGTAATATACAAATAATTTATTTATTTAATAAAATATGAGATATTTTATTTATCATTTAGTAGCATTAACTCACAAAAACCAATAAACTAACATCCAAGGTTATCATCTATAGCTTAAACATATATGTAGAGACATATAAGTGAATTATGTTTAAGTGATAACCTAAATGGTCTATAGTAGATGGATAAAGCTGGATACCTTATCCTGGTGACATTACGAATACAACCCGCTTTGTAGATGTTACAATTGTTAAAGTGCTACAAATGATCTGATCCTGATCATTCATGTAGAGATATGTGAGCGGGGGAGTTCTATACAAAGGAGTTTGTATAAGACCGGACCAAAAAATGACTAGTCTTATTATATAACATCCTTCCCTGATGTCAGGGTAAGTAGATAAAATGCTCCCTTAAGGGCTGATTCCGGGGCTTGAACAATATGGCACCACACTCTCTTGGCTCGATATGTGTTTGGTCATAGTTGGACTATGACTTATTGTTCATTGGAGGGATCAGTGGTACTTAAGAAGTTAGATGTAACTACAAGAGCAAAACGGTAATTTTGACTCAATTGTACTTACGAGTAATTTATGAAGGGTCATCGCTCTGTTAACTGCTTATATCCAATAGACACAAAAATATATCTGTAGCGCGAAGAGTGCAGCTGTCAGTCTTTAATGGAGTGACCGACAGTTAATGAATGTTGAATAATTTAATTAAAGAAGTTTAATTAATTATTCAAGTAATCTAAGGTCCATAAGGTCCTCTCTGTAGCTCAACAGAGATTATTGGGAATTAATTTTGGATTAATTTGAATTGTTCAAATTAATTGACGGAATTAGTTATGTGATATAATTAATTTCACTTAATTATATATGATATAATTATTATAATGTATTTGATACATTATAATATAAAGTTTATTTGAGAGAAAATAAATATTTGAATATGATTAAAATATTAATTATATGAATTGGATTCATGTAATTAATTTTAATATAAATGAGACTTATATTAAATATCATGTATAAATGAGAGAATAAAGACTATAAGTATTATTGTATTTGATACAATATAAAACTATAGGTTATATGTTAATTTATATATATATATATATATATATAAAATAAAATTAATTTTTTAATTTAATTTTAATTTTAAAATTAAAGGGAGGGAAATAACTTTCCTCCCCTTAATTCTCTCTTGACCTACGTAGTGAGTGGGAAAAATTGAATCCTACAATCTTCTTCTTCACAGAGGAGTTAAGTGGGGTTTTAGTAATTCTCTCTATAAAAAAATTCCTACAGACACTCTCCTTCTAAAAAATCTCTCTCTCTTCCAAAATTTTAAAGCCCACACCTCTTGAGAAATTCTCATCCCAAGAAAATACAGAGGTAACTATTTGTGGTGGTGTCCTTACTAGTGTTGCTCTGTTTGTTATTGATCGTGATCGTTGGTGAAAGGAGAATATACAAGAAGAAATTATTCTTCAAGGGTAAGTAAATTTAACCCTATTTTTTCCATTCTCAAGCATGCTATAAAAATTAATTTGTTAATTGCATAATTTTGTTCTGTAATTTTCATTCTGTGTATGAATTGAAAATTGGGCTGATCTCGCTTTCACAATGGAACTTCACCGTTCCTTCAGTATATTTGTGGCAAAGGAAAAAGAAGATATTTTTCGGATAACAGTTCAACTCCAAAGAGCACAGACCAAAATTTTAAGGTATGAAAAGCTGAAAATAACATGGTCATGTCGTGGTTGATTAACTCTATGACTACAGAGATTGGAGAAAACTTCCTCCTCTACACCACAACACGGGAGATTTGGGAGGCCATACGTGAAATGTATTTTGATCATGAAATTACATCTGAATCTTTTGAAATAAAAGGGAAACTAGATGAACTATGACAAGGTGATATGAATGTTACTCAACATTTCTCTCAACTCACACGACTCTAGCAACAACTTGATATATTCGAAAGTTATAGTTGGAATTGCAACGTGGACGCAACCAAATACAACAAAATTGTTGAAAAGAAAAGGGTATTCAAATTCTTACTTGGTCTCAACAAGGTGTTAAATGAGGTACGTGATAGAATTTTAGCTACTAATCCTTTACTTAACATTAGAGAAGTTTTTACTGTTTTAAGAAGAAAAGAAAGTTGGAAAAAATTAATGTTGAATGATGGCAACTCTGAATTAGAAAGGTCTGCTTTAATTGCTAAAAATCCCCATACTCCTGGTAATGAGATATGCACATTAAATTCTAGCTTTCATGAAAATCGCTTTAATAGAAACTATACAATGAGTGACAGTCGAGCACAAAAGACAAGACCATGGTGTGAGTATTGCAAAAAACTAGGACATACTAAGGAAACATGATGAACATTCATGGAAAACCTCCTGACTGGAAGCCCAATAGAGCAGCAAGTGATAGACAGGACAAGACTCTCCAAGCAAGTACACTATCTGAAGGTAATGTCACCCTGAAAGCAATCCATTCATTAAAGAACAATTAGACCTTCTCTAGAAACTAGTTAGACAAACAAAGATGACTCAAAAGACTTCTGTCACAAACATGGCATCTTGATTTGAAACAGGTAATCTTAGTAAAAGTAATCTCTTTCATGCTCTTAAGGTAACAAAACAAAATTTTAGTACATGGATAGTGACTCTGGAGCATTAGACCATATGACATGCAATATCTCACTTTTAACTAACTATTCAAAGTGTAACGATCAATCTGAGGTAAAAATTGCTAATTGTACTATCTTTAAACTAATAGGAACTGACACTGTTGTTATCTCTAAAAATCTAGTCTTAGAAAATGTCTTTCATGTTCCAAATTTTAAATACAACCTCATCTTAGAAGTGCATGACAAAATTTTACTCACAACATTGTCTTTTTCAGGATTTGAATTCAGGGAAGATGATTGGCAATACTAAAGCAGTTTCAGGTCTTTACATCCTGGATATTCCCAAGTCTCAAATCCAAGAACTAGATGTTAGCAAATCTATTCTTGTTGCTTCTAAGGATACTTATGATAGTAGAATTATGTTATTGCATCAACGTTTAGGTCACCCCAATTTCATGTATTTGAAGAGACTTTTTCCAAATATTTTTAATAAAAGTTCTCAGGTTTTTCAATGTGAATCTTGTGAATTGGCTAAGCTTGCTCGATCCTTATATTCGATATGTACTTACAAATCTTCTCATCCTTTTTCCATGATGCATAGTGATGTTTGGGGACCTAGTAGAATAAAAAGTTTAATAGGAGCTAGATGTTTAGTTTCATTTATAGACGACCATACTAGACTTACGTGAGTTTTTCTAATGAAAGAAAAATTTGAAGTTACTCCTATTCTTCAAAATTTGTATACCATGATCCTAACCCTCTTTGATTCAAAAATTAAAATCCTTCATTCTAACAATGCCAAAGATTGTTTCAATATCTCTTTGAGTAATTTTCTAAAAGAAAAGGGAATTGTTCACTTAAGCACTTGTCCAGGCACTCATCAGTAAAATGGAATTGTTGAGAGGAAAACTAGACACTTACTAGAGATTTCTAGAGCCCTAATGATATTCTCTAAAATTCCCAGCTACTTTTGGGGAAATGCCATTCTAACTGCCGCCTATTTAATAAATAAGATGCCTTCACTCACTCTAAATTTTCAAACTCCCTTACAAAAACTTCTTGAACACTTCTCAAATACTAGGATATTTTCTCAAATTACCCGACGAATATTTGGAAGTACTGTCTTTGTCCAAAACCATCAACCCAACAAAAATAAATTAGATCCTAAAGCTATCAAATGTATCTTCCTTGGATATGTATCCAATTAGAAAGGGTACAAGTGTTATCATCTAGCCTAAAAGAAAAATTCTATGTATTTATGTGTTAGAGTATATTAACGTGCAACGGAGGAAAAATAGAATTAATAAGCACTCTAATCATACTTAATTTGAGTTTAAAATGTGCTTCAAATGAACTTTTACAGAAGAGGGTTTGCTGAACACAATATCTTTGAAGTATCCTTTTCAAGTCCAGCTGAGTTCCATGTGAAAGAACTTCAATCTTCAAGTAGACAACCACCAAGATCTCTACTATTCTTTTGCAAGGATTGTGTGGTGAAAACACTAAATTGAGTTGGATGTTTATGAGATTTGAAGAGGGTTTGGTGATTTCTACAGAGTTCCTTTTGAAGTTCTTGTAAGCACGAATCATTATTCATTTAAGCACTTCAATTTATAGAGCATTCAACATGCAAATTCATGGCCTGCATGAAGGGCAACTCTTACTTCATGGAGAAAATAGAGTTGTGAATAAGGAAGTTCAATACATAGTGGAGATTTCCAAAACCACTGTGAAAAATGATTTTCAAAAGATCTTTTTTTTTCCAAAAAATGATTTCTAAAACCATTTTTATATTAAACTTATTTAATTTCATTTATTAGTTTTATAAAAATTAATTCAATTAATTAATTTCTAAATAAAACTAATTAATCAAACCTTTTAATTAATTTTATTAATTTAACATCTAATATTAAATTAATAATGAAATTAATATTACACAATTAATATTTAAATCATATTTTAAACATTAATCATTTCTTCAATTTCGTTTAATTTCGATAAAATTAAACATTTTAATTGTATCGAATACAATAAATAGAAACCTTAGTTGAATTTGAACATTTCAAATTCTAAACCCTAATTTCAAATCTTATCAAGATTACTCAATTTACTAATCCAAATTACAAGCTAGTAGAGGGACCTTATGAACCTACAGATCTTGAGCTCCAACGACTTGTAATTAATTGGTTAAACTTTTTAAACCGAATTAATAACTATTCATTAACTACCAAGAGATTCTATTATAGCTTGATAGTTGCACTCTCCTCAGTGTAGATATATTTCTGTCCATTTTAACCATATTCGGTAAGTCAATCCTTCACAGGTTGTTTGTATTTACAGCTGGGTCAAAGATTACTGTTTTATCCCTGTAAACACATCTTGCTCTTTAAGCTCCCACTGATCCTCCATTGAACAATTGATTTATAGTCCAACTTATAAATCATAACACTCTCTTCCATGAGAGGGCGAGGCCCTGTTGTTCAAGACAAGGCATCAACGCTTAAAAGAACAACCCATCTGCTAACCCTAAATTGGGTAGGAGTGAATTCCATATTAAATCTATATCCCTAGCTATCCATTCGGTCTTATCCCCCAAATGGGAGACTTATTGAGTAATGTTGTTGGATTACTCTCACCTATGCAGATCAAAGGATAATCCCGAATAAACAGGAGTTCATAGTTAGCTCAGGATTAAGATCGAGTTACTCTAAGTCGTTGAGTTTGAGATAGTCAATTTTAACAGTAAACGGTTGTTATAAAGAAAAAGTGACTATTTCGAGGTCCGGTTTTATTCAAACTCATTGCATAGGATGCCTCCACTCACACGTCTCTACGAGAATGAATTTTGGATAACATCATTTGTATCAATATACAAAATGGGCCGCTCCAATAGTGTCACCAGGATGAGGTACCCGATCTCATCTGTATACTTATAGACCATTTTGGCTACATACTAAAACTTGATCCATTTTTATGCCATCACATAAAGTTAAAGTATTCATGTTATAGCTATGGATTCATTTATTGGATTTTCATAGAAGGATGCAATATCAATTGTAATTTATTAAATAAAAAAACTCAACAACATTTTTATTGATAAATAGAATATGTTAACAACATTTATGAATTGCGAGTTTAGGCCATTCCCAACATTCTCCTACTTGGACTACACTTTAGTGAGATAAACATATAAATATATAATGTTTACAATGTTGAGAAATAAAGAAAGAGAAATACAATAAATTAGGGCATCCAAAACACCCTTTGACATTCTCTCACTTTCCCTAGATTATGCTCATAGTCCTAGTCCAACCAGGTGGCCTTCAAATACTTTAGTCGAGAAGACCTTCGTAAATGGATCAACAAGGCTGTCTTCTGAGGCTATCTACATAACTATCACGTCTCCTCGGTGTACAATCTCTTTGATGAGATGATACTTTTTTTGATATGTTTTCCACGTTTGTGACTTTTAGGTTCCTTGGAATTAGCAACCGCACCACTATTGTCACAATACAAAGTAATGGGCAGGTGCATATTTGGAACGATTTCGAAATCTATCAGGAACTTGTGGAGCCACACTGCTTCTTTAACTGCTTCCCATGCAGCTACATATTCCGCTTCCATCGTGGAGTTAGCTATACAACTTTGTTTAATGCTTCTCCACACCATAGCTTCTCCGTTAAGAGTGAAAACTGATCCTGAGGTAGTTTTCTTGGAATCAACGTCAGTCTGAAAATCAGAATCAATGTATCCTATAAGGATTAAATCCTTAGGTCCATACATATGCGTATAGTTCCTCGTTCTCTTGAGATCTCCCACTTGGACTAACACTCTAGTGAGATAAATATATAAATATATATGTTTACAATGTTGAGAAATAAAGAAAGAGAAATACAATAAATTAAGGCATCTAAAATACCCTTTGACATTCTCCCACTTGCCCTTGATTATGCTCGTAGTCCTAGTCCAACCAGGTGGCCTTCAAACACTTTAGCCGAGAAAGCCTTCATAAACGGATAAGCAAGGTTGTCTTCTGAGGCTATCTGCGTGACTATCACGTCTCCTCGTTGTACAATCTCTTTGATGAGATGATACTTTCTTTCGATATGTTTTCCACGTTTGTGACTTCTAGGTTCCTTGGAATTAGCAACTGGACCACTATTGTCACAATACAAAGTAATGGGCAGGTGCATATTTGGTACAATTTTGAAATCTATCAAGAACTTGCGGAGTCGCACTGCTTCTTTAGCTGCTTCCCATGCAACTACATATTCCGCTTCCATCATAGAGTTAGCTATAAAACTTTGTTTAATGCTTTTCCACACTATAGCTTCTCCGTTAAGAGTGAAAACTGATCCTGAGGTAGATTTCCTGGAATTTACGTCAGTCTAAAAATCAGAATTAGCGTATCCTACAAGGATTAAATTCTTAGGTCCATACACAAGCGTATAGTTCCTCGTTCTCCTGAGATACTTAAGGATGTTTTTGATAGCTGTCCAATGACTGTGGCCTGGGTTAGATTGGAACCTGCTGACGGTTCCAACTGCAAAGCATATGTCAGGACATGTACACAATATAGCGTACAGCAGACTCCCAACTGCTGATGCATATGGAATTCTTTTTATTTCCTCAACTTCTTGAGGTATCTTAGGAGATTGTTCCTTTGATAGATGAATTCCATGTCTAAAAGGTAACATACATTTTTTGGAATTTTTTATGTTATATCTCAACAACATTTTGTCAATATAAGATGCCTGAGATATTAAGGTTATGTTCTTCGATTTTGAAAAATCTGAAACCCAAGAACATATTGAACATCTTCCAAATCTTTCATAGGGAATTGTGATGCTAACCATCTTTTTACGTCAGCAAGGTAACTTGTCTCATTCCTAATGAGCAAGATATCATCAACATAAAGGACCAAGAATGCTACAGTTTTGTTGACTATCTTCTTGTATACATATGGTTCGTCAACATTCTATTCAAAGCCATAAGATTTGATCGCAATGTCAAATCTTATATTCTAGGATCTAAGCTTGTTTCAACCCATAAATGGACCTCTTAAGCTTACAAACCTTTTTTTCTTGACCCTGTTTAATGAACCCCTATGGTTGAGACATAAAAATACTTTCATCAAGATGACCATTCAAAAAGGCTATCTTAACATCCATTTGTCATATCTCATAGTCATAATATGCAGTAATGGATAAGAGTATTCTTATTGATTTTATCATGGCAACAGGAGAGAAGGTGTTTTTTATTTATTTATTTATTTTTTATTTTTATAGTGAATCTCCTTTCTTTGGGTAAAACCTTTTGCCCCGAGTCTTGCTTTATAGGTTTACACCTAGCCAGTTTGGTCTATTTTTCTCTTGTAGATCCATTTACAACCTATAGGTTTAACCTTATGTGGTTGATCTACAAGATCCCAGATAGAATTGAAGTACATAGATTCCATTTCTACGTCTATGGCTTTTATCCATTGTTGCCTATCAACATCTTCCATTGCTTGTTTAAAGGTCAATAGATCCTCTAGATCATCATCAAGTATGATGTCTTGGGTTTCTATTAAACCCATGTAGAGTTCAGATTGATGAACAATCCTCCCACTACGTCGAGGCATTCTCAACTCTTGAGAAGAATGTGATGGAGCAACAACCGTTGTTGATGGACCAGCTTCATCAACAACTTTTGTTGACTTATCTATAGTATCTTTGGTCATTTCTTTCAATGTTAGTTTACTGCGAGGTTGATGACTTCTAATATGATCTTCTTCCAAGAATGTAGCATTTGTCGAAACAAATACTTTATCTTCTTGGGGATCATAGAACAATCCTCCTTTTGTTTCTTTTGGGTATCCAACAAAGAGGCATAACTTCGAACATCGTTCCAATTTCTTAGGGTTTTGTACCAACATGTGTGTCAGACATCCCCAAACCCGAAAGTAATGTAAAGTACCTCTACGACTTTTCCATAACTCATACGGTGTTTCAGAAACACTTTTTGAGGGAACCATGTTCAGAATATATACTGTAGTCTGTATTGCATACTCCCAAGGTAACTTTGAACCATGTTTAACAAGGTTTGATTTCTCCTTTCTGTAACACCGTTCTATTGTGATGTTCTAGGTGATGTGAATTAGGATTGAATTCCATGATCTACCAAATAGTTCTGGAATTATAAATCCATATACTCACCACCTCGATATGATCGAAGTGTTTTAATTGTTTACCTAATAAGTTTTCTATTTCAGTCTTGAACTCCTTGAACTTTTCAAGAGTTTCAGACTTGTGACTTATTAAGTAAATACTTCAGGTAGTTCTGTTTCTAGTGCCTATCTTCTCCACAATAGAAACATTTTCCTTTGGAAGCCTTGTTTTTATTTGCAGTGGGTTGTTTATTCCCTTTTTCCTTTTTCTTCATTTGTACCTTTTTTGTCTTTAGATGAAGAAGGGATAAACTTCTTTTTGTCAGTGGGTTTCCTTCTTGACAAAGAACCCTTTAGAAATTTCTTTTGATGTGAAACAACATTTGCTTTACTCTTTTTTAATTTCATCATTGACTAATAAGTCTGCAGTTCTTTCAATAAAGTAGTCAAGTTGTAACTTATCTTATTCATTACAGCATTAGTACGAAAAGTTGGGTAGCTCTTCGGAAGAGACTTTAATATCATACTGACTGAACTAGTTTCATCTATAATAGCCTCGTGAGCTTCAGCAACATTAAAATGAACCATCATGTCTAGGACAGGTTCTCGGACATTGGTTCCATCTTTCATTCTTGAGGTATAAACATATTTTATTGCCTCGTGTCGAACAAAAGATGACGGTTGCTCGAACATATCCTGTAATGATGCCATAATTCACGGGCTGTGGGCATGGGATCATGTTTTTTGTTGAGCACATCAGATATGCTCACTAAGATATAGCCCCTAGCCTTTTCATGCGTCCTCACCCACCTATCATATGCATCCCAAACACTTCGTTTTGCTATCGAACTTGGAATAGGAGGACATTCCTCCGTTAACATAAACCTTAAATCATCAACTATTAATAACATGTTTAAATTTGACTTCCAGTTGGAATAACCCTCTCTGTTAAATTTGTCAGAAGCTAGAAGTTGTATGATTGAGTTTGACATGCTGAAAAATAAACAAATTCTATTATTAAAGTGCATCTAAATCCAATTTTTTAGTAAAAACGAATAAAGCACTCATAGATCTTTATTTATTTGCAACGATACTATAGTGATTTAGAATAAGTGCTACCTTAGGCAGTCAAATGTCCCTTCACTAAAGCAAGACATTCTATACTAAATACTGTCTCAGAATAATTCATATTCAGACAATCATTTAGTTACCGTTTTCCGATCAAGAACTTACTAACACTTAGTAATTCTATAAGTGTGACTCGCCATTTTCAGATCTTATAGAACAGTATGAACATGCCCCTGAATTGGAAGACAATGTGCAAGACGGAACTGTAAGACCCTATTCATTTTTGAAGCTTGGGTTGTTTAATTAGCTGGAACAAGCCTAAGGAAACGTATAACCTGTTTTAACGTTAGAACACTTCAGTGGGAGTTTAATAACATATATGATATGCTATTAGAACACTTTAGTGAAAATAAATAATGTATATGATATGTTAGAATGCTTTAGTGGGAGATTAAAAAACATATATGATGTGACTATTTTTAGCTCTCACGTCCCTAATAGTTCACGATTGAAATTCATGTTTCACTTCGTGTCACCCTGGGAGTGACCTTCATTCGAAAAGCGTTTACATGAATCGTAATTGTGGTGAATGAGAGGAAGATATTCAATGGAAAATCAAATATACAATGAATTGATTTCAATTCTCACGTCCCTAGAAAATTCCCACCATGAGATCCGTGCAGCACTTCGTGTCACCCTGGGAGTGACCTCCATTCGAAATGTGTTCGTCATGAGATCAAGACCAAAGTGAATGAGGGAAGTTATTCATAGTAAGTGGGTGAAGGATATGTGTCAACATATCCTATGGTCTCTTCTGTTGGTTTGGACCATGAGATTCCTATGTTGCGCCTGCTTGTCGTCTTTAAGTCGGTCTCGCTAGTCATTTAACGACGGTTATTCCCCGGAGGATTTTAACATAGGATTCAGAACAACTTAAACTGTAGAAATGGATAGGATTTCTAAAGTCGTTTTCAACTTTGACTTTCCAAATTAGGGAGCATTGTTGGGGTCGATTTCTGAGGTCTGAAAATAGAGGGTTACACTTACATAGAAGAGTTAGCAATTTCTTACCAAAAAATGGTAGCTAAATGATTATCAGAATATGAGTTATTTTGAAGATAGTATTTAGTTCAGAATGTCTTGTTGTAGTATCATTGCAAAAATAATCTTGGATATGTTACTACTTTGCTAAAACTTGATTGGGTTTAAAAAGCAATTCACTAATAAATATATTTTTCAGAATGACGAGTTCATTAGTACAATTGTTGGCATCTGATAAATTATTGGGGATAATTATGTCACCTGGAAAACAAACCTGAGTACTATATTGGTGATAGATGATCTATGGTTCATTTTAACAGAGATGTGTCCTCCCATTCCTGGCTCAAATACAAACCAAACTGTTCGAGATGCATACGATAGATGGATCAGGGCTAATGACAAAGCCCATGCCTATATCCTTGCCAGCATATCTGATGTCTTGGCAAAGAAACACGAGAGTATAAGTATTGCCAAAGAGATTATGGAATATCTCCATGAGATGTTTGGACTGTAGGATTGTATCAGCAACAGCGGAAGCACAAGGATCATCTAAGCATTCAAATTCACTAATTTTGGAAAAATATTAAGCATGCACTTGCAGAAAAACAAGTGAGTTTCAAGACATACCTCTAGTAGAACTTCTTCAAAGCTCCTTCTATAGCTGCTATCTTCCCAAATCGTGTTGTGGACCACCTCATGATCTTCCCCACTATTCTCTTGGTGCTTTGGATTGAGTTGTGGGATTCAAAACAAGTTTGAATCAAGGGATGAAGGAGAAATGCTCACTGCAGTAATCTTGTTGAAGAACTCTTTCTTCAACCCGAAATTTCTCTAAAATTCTCTATAGATTGCATCATCGATTTTCACTCCAATTTCTTCATTATATTGCAGATCAACATGCAAAGGAGAGACTTGCATGAGTTACACCTCATGCTTGGAGAAGACAAGGCAAAGAAAATGCTTCATGTGTGAGCAAGTTGAAAGATGGATAATGGAAAAACCAATTTTTCCATTTGTGTGTTTTGTTTTCTCTTTTTCAATTTTATCTCAAAAATAAAAATCCATAGTTGCACTCCCCTCACTGTAGATATATTATGTCCACATGATTTAACCATAATCAACAAGTTGACCCTTTACAGGTTGTTCGCAATAACGACTAGATCAAATATCTGTTTTACCCCTGAGATTACACCTTATTCCTCAAGTCCCTACTGATCCTCTAATGAACAACTGGTTTTTTTATCCAATCACTAAACCAAACTCTCTTAGTCCAGTGAGAGGGTGAGGCCTCTTGTTCAAGACCTAGATTTAGTACTTGAGAGACCAATCTTTCTCCTATACCTAAATCGAGTAGGCGTGAACTTCTTCTTGCACCCTATGTCCCCAGTTATCTATCCGATCTTACCCCTGAAATGAGAGTCTTATTGAGCTGGCGCTGTTGAGCCAACCCTCAACTATGCAAATCTAAGGGCATTGCCGAATAAATAGGAGTTCATAGTTAGCTCAGGATTAAGATTGAGTTACCTAGGTCATCTAGGTAAAATAGTCAGTCTTATATAGTAAACAACGTTATAAAATAAGAGTGACTTATTTATTGGTCCTGATCTTATGCAAACTCATTGCATAGAACACCCCCACACCTCATGTCATAATATATATGAATTAGGATCACATCGTATGTAGCACTTTACAACTCTTTGTAACAACTACAGAGTAGACCGCATTCAATGATGTTACCAGAATAAGGTACCCAACCTCATTCATGTACCACAGATCATTTTGACTATTTACTCGAACTTGATCAACTCTTATGTCTCCACATAAAGTTCAAGTACTCATACAATAGTCATGGGTCTTAGTTTATTGGAGTTAGACTTTCATACAATTTATGAAAGCAATAATAAGTTATAGAAAATGTTTATCATTTTACAAACTGCGAGTTTGATGACATAAAACCCAACATGGACAACCGTCCTTCTCCCTTAGGCATGATGCTATTAAATACATTTACAACTTCCATATGAAAAAAGGGGCCTCTGTTAGAGAATATGTCCTGGACATGATGGTCCATTTCAATGTGGCAGAAGTAAATAGGGCTATCATTGATGATAAAAGTCAAGTTGGTTTTATTCTAGAATCTCTTTCGAAGAGTTTTCTGCAGTTCTATATGAACACGCTTATGAATAAAATAGAATATAACTTGACTACTTTACTCAATGAGCTACAGGCTTACCAGACTATGATGAGAGCAAAATGTCTGGAACCGGATGTAAATGTTACTACCGCTGAGAAGAGAGGAATGACCTCCAAAAAGCCTAATGTTGCTTCTTCTGTTGGGTTTGATGCCCTAAATCTCGTAGGGTTCTGTAGTTTGTAAACCATGTATGAACAAACATTTTCTATGATTAATAATATTTGATATTTTATCCACTCTGTCTATGAAATATATGATATTTTAGTTGTATTAACCATAAACCAATAAACTAAGATCCATGGTTATCATTATAACTTAAACATGTATGTGGAGACATACAAGTGGATCGTGTTTAAGTGATAACCTAAATGGTCTGTAGTATATGGATAAGGCTGGGTACCTTATCCTGGTGACACTACGAGTATGACTCGCTTCGTAGGTGTTACAAATGTTGTAAAGTGCTACGAATGATCTAATCTTGATCATTCATGTGTTAGGCATGCGAGCGGGGATATTCTATACAAAGAAGTTTGTATAAGACCAGACCACGAAATGTTTAGTCTTGTTATATAACGTTGTTCATAATTGAGACTTTCATTTCACTGGGATGAACATAGGTAACATGACCTTAATTCTGAGTGAGTTGTGAACTCTTGCCTATGAGAGTAGTCCTTTGATTTGTATGTGTGAGAGTGGCCATATTGCTGACTCAACAAGCATACCATTTTGGGGATTCGTTTGATTGGAGAGCTGGGAACTTAACTACATAAGATGGAATTCATTCCTTCCCTGAAGCAGGGGTAAGTAGATAAATTGCTCCCTTAAGGACCGATTCCAGGTCTTGAACAATGTGGTGCCACACCCTCTCTTGGCCTGAGAGGGGTTTAGTCATAGTGGGACTATGATCTATTGTTCATTAGAGGGATCAGAGGTACTTAAGGAGTTATATGTAACTACAAGGGAAAAATGGTAATATTATCACATAATTAATATATTATAAATAAATATGATAACCAACTTATCATATTATATTTATAACCCATAGTTTTAATATTTCATCATATGAAACATATAAACCATAGTTCTTTTTCTATTTTATGGTATTTAATATAAATCATATTTATATTAATTCCTCCAATTAATGTATCTAATACATCATACCAATTCTATCACATATAATTGAATTTCCTCTTGTTAATTTGAACACTTCAAACTAACCCAAAATCTAATTCTTAACTTGAACCTATTGAGCTACCAAGGGGACCTCATGGACATGTAGCTTGAAGCTCCAACGGTACGTGAATAACTAACTAAACTCTTTAGTCACGAGATCCACCATCCGTTAACTATTGGTCACTCCATTAAAGACTGATAACTGCACTCTTCTCACTACAGATATATTTTTGTGTCCATATAATCAATTATTAGTGTGATAACCCTTCACAAATCGCTCGTAAGTACAACTGAGCCAATTTACCATTTTTCCCCTATAGTTACATCTAACTCCTTAAGTACCACTGATTCCTCTAATGAAAAATAAGTCATAGTTCTACTATGACTGAGTCCTCTTTTCCAAAGAGAGGGTGTGATCACTATGTTTAAGACCCAGAATCAGCCCTTAAGGAAGTAATTTATCTACTTACCCTTGCTTTGGGGAAGGAGTGAATTCCATCTTGTGTAGTTGAGTTCCCAACTCTCCAATCAGACGAATCCCCAAAAAGGTAGGCTTGTTGAGTTGGCAATCTGGTTACTCTCACCCATACTAATCAAAGGACCGCCCTCACAGGTAGGAGTTCCCAACTCACTCAGGATTAAGGTCATGTCACCTATGTCATTTTAGTGAAATGTAAATCTCAATTATCAACGGCGTTATATAAAGAGACTAATCATCTCGTGGTTCGGTCTTATACAAACTCTTTGTATAGGTCACCCTCGCTCGCATGTCTCCATACGAAAGGTCAGGATCATACCATTTATAGCACTTTACAACACTTGTAAACATCTACAAAGTGGGTCTCACCAAGATAAGGTATCTCTCCTTTATCCTTATATTACAGACAATTTAGGTTATTACTTAAGGCGGTTCACTTGTATGTTTCACATACATGCTTAAGTTACATGAAATAACCACGGATCTTAGTTTATTGGATATGAGTAAATGCATATAACATAACATTTATTTTATTAATAATCATGTGTACAAAAAGCTTACAAACTACGAGACCACTGGGAGAATTAGGACACCAATCCCAACAATCTTCCACTTGTCCTAATGCCTCGGGAAACTAATGTACAATACATAAAAATAGTACAATGTACAATAAACTATGGCATACTCTATACCTTATTATCATCTCCCACTAGCCATAGACAAGGTGTCGCATGTTCTGTAGACCCAGACTCTCCAGATGATCCTCAAACACTTTAGCCGTGAGAGCCTTTGTAAACGGATCAACAATGTTGTGCTCTGACGCGATCTTTGTGACTATCACATTACCGTGATGCACAATCTCCCTGATCAAATGATACTTTCGTTCAATATGCTTGCCTCTTTGGTGACTCTGAGGTTCTTTAGAATTTGCCATAGTCCCGCTGTTATCACAATAGAGAGTGATCGACAAAGACATATTTGGAACAACTTCCAAATTTGAAAGGAACTTCCTAAGCCAAACAACCTCTTTAGCAGCTTCACAAGTGGCTACTTAATCAACTTCCATAGTGGAGTCCGCGATGCATCCTTGCTTGATGCTTCACCAAACTACAACCCTCCATTCAGAGTGAACACTGACCCTGATGTCGATTTCCGAGAATCTCTATCAATCTGAAATTCAGAGTCTGTGTATCCTGTAAGGATCAAATCCTTATCTTCATACACCAGCATATAGTCTCTAATTCTCCAAAGATACTTGAGAATCGTTTTGACCGCCGTCTTGTGATCTAATCCTGGATTGGACTGATATCGATTGACAATCCCTACTACATAACAAATGTCAGGTCTAGTACATAACATTGCATACATGAGGCTTCCAACAGCTGAAGCATAGGGAATCCGTCTCATTTCCTCAACCTCTTGAGGTGTCTTAGGACATTGTTCCTTAGATAAAACAATTCCATGCCTGAAGGTTAATAAACCCATCTTGGAATTCTGTATCGAATACCTAATCAATCTCTTGTCAATGTACGATGCCTGAGACAAGGCTAACCTCTTTTTCTTATGATCTCAAATGATTTGGATCCTTAGAACATACTGCGCCTCTCCTAAATCTTTCATTTGGAATTAGGCGGCTAGCCACGTTTTAGTGTCAGTCAGAAAACCTACATCATTCAGAATGGGTAGGATATCATTCACATACAACACCAGGAAAGCTACTGAGCTATTGGTGATTTTCTTGTAAACACAAGGCTCATCAACATTTTGATCAAAGCCAAATGATTTGATTGCACTATCAAATCTAATGTTCCATGTTCTAGATGCTTGTTTCAGCCCATAAATGGACTTATTAAGCTTGCAAACCTTTTGCTCTTGATCTGGAATAATGAATCCCTCTAGTTGAGTCATGTAAATGGTCTCCTCAAGATTACCATTTAGAAAGGTAGTCTTGATGTCCATTTGCCATATCTCATAATCATAAAATGTGGCTATCGACAGGAGAATCTTGATAGACTTCAACATGACAACAGGTGAAAAAGTTTCCTCATAGTCCACTTAATCAACCTGGGTATAACCTTTTGCCACGAGTATAACCTTAAAGGTCTGCACCTTTCCATCTGCACCTCGTTTTCTCTTGTAGATCCACTTACACCCCATAGGTTTTACCCTATCAGGCTAATCCACAAGTTCCCAGACGGAATTAAAATACAGAGACTCCATTTCCTGATTCATGGCTTTAATCCACTCATCTTTGTCAATATCCTCCATTGCTTGCTTATAAGACATGAATCCTCAACTCCATCATCAGACATGATGTTTTGGGCTTCATTCAAACCCATGTAGCGGTCCGGTGGGTTTTTTACCCTCCCACTACATCGAGGCAGTCTCAACTCTTGAGATGGTTGACTAGATGAACCAACATCAACAACTCTTGTTGATCTATTAGCCTGTTCAACAACTCTTGTTGAACTCTCAGTAATCTCACTAGAAATCTCATGTAAAACAAGCTTGCTTCATGGCTTATGATCCCTGATGTGGTCTTCTTCCAAGAAGATGGCATTTGTCGACACAAACACCTTAATCTCACTCGGATCATAGAAGTATCCACCCCTTGTTTCTTTGGGGTAGCCTACAAAGAGGCAAACTTTCGAACGCGGTTCCAACTTTTTATGGTTAGCCACAAGCATGTGGGCCGAACATCTCCAAATCTTGAAGTGGCGTAAACTACCTTTACGGCCTCTCCATAGCTCAAAAGGTGTTTCAGAAACACTTTTCAAGGGAATGTTGTTCAAAATATAACATGCAGTCTCCACTGCAAATCCCCAAAACGAGTATGGAAGATAAGCATAACTCATCATAGACCGAACCATGTCCAACAGGGTTCTGTTTCTCCTTTCTGATACACTATTATGCTGAGGTGTACTTGAGGCCAAGAGTTGGGATGTGATTCCATGTTCTATCATATAGTTATGAAATTCTAAGTCCATATACTCTCCACCACGATCAGATCGTAGTGTTTATATCTTATTACCTAACAAGTTTTCAACTTCAACCTAATACTCCTTGAACTTTTCAAGAGTGTCAGACTTATGTTGCATTAGGTATAGATACCCGTATCTTGAATAATAATCTATGAAAGAGATGAAATATTCATACCCATCTCGAGCTCTTACACTCATTGGACCACAAAGGTCTGAATGTATAAGCTCCAAGATTTCCTTAGCTCTATAACCTTTTCCAATAAAAGGTCATTTGTTCATCTTACCTTCAAGGCATGATTCACATACCGACAAAGAGTTTTCTTCTAAACCTTTTAGAAGTCCAGATTTCACCATCTTCTGAATCTTATTGAGGTTGATGTGACCTAACCTTAGATACCAAAAATAAACGTTTTTCTTAGGAGATACCTTTGGTCTTTTTGCAGTTGTCGTTGTTTTGAACATTTTAGTATTAAGCAAGGCTTTATGACTAACGACCTTAGTACGTAGAAGTTATTTTCCATTGAACCAAAACCAATCTCCATAGCATTCCTGAAAATAAACACTTTATTCTTAGAAAAGGAGACGGTATAACCTTGTTCAATCAGACAAGAAACTGAGATTAAGTTCCTCTTGATATGAGGAACTATAAAAACATTATCCAGTAACAAATAACGTTTCTTATCCAAAAATAACTTCAGCCTGCCTACAGCAACAACTGAAACAACCTCACTAGTATCGACTCGAAGAGTCAACTCTCCATCTTCCAATGTTTTCCAGGAACTAAATCCTTGGTAGGAAGAACTTACCTGATTAGTAGCACTTGAATCATGTATCTAGACAGAATCATCATTCTCTACCAAACACGTCTCCAAGGCAAATAAATCACATTTATTGTCTTTAGATTTCTTCCTCTTCTGGAGAGTAGTGGGATCAGTATTAAAACCTAAATAAGCTCCAAGTTCCATTTCAAAGAACAATTCTCATTGATGAACTTCATCAGAATCAGCAACAATTTCTTTCTCTTTTAGTTCCTTGACATTCAAGAAAGACTCTAGGTTATCTTGGGAACTAACACTACTGGTTTTTTGTCATCTATCCCTTTTTGCTCAAAAAGTGAGAACTGACATTCAAACAATTCTTGCAACGAATCCATGATCTGACGTGCAGTGATCATATTCTCAACCTTTTTGGCCAATGCATCAAGTATGCTAGCCAAAATGTGAAATCGGGCCATCGAATTAGCCTTCATCCACACCTCATATACATTACGAACATTTCGCGGTGCATCGGGGGTCAGGACTTGAGGACACTCCTCAACCATGACAAACTCGAGGTCGTTTACCATGAAATATGTTTTAAGAGACTCTGTCCAATGTATGTAATTGGTCAAATTAAAAGAGGCAACTAACGAAAAATCATACATGTTGTTGAAAAAACAAACACATTGATCTATATTAGATTTTGGCAAATACTCTTTAAAAAAAAATCCAATATGGTTTAGCAAAATCTAAATGAACCAATATGACATCCAGTTTTGCAATGACACTGTGATTTAGGACAAAAGCCACCGAAGGGTAGTCAATTTATCCCTCCTCTGAATTGAGACACTCTCAACTAATCATTAACACTAGAATAACTCTTGTTCCTATAACAACTAGCCATTATTGATTTGGTCAAGAAATCATTAACCTGCTTAACAATTCCCTGTAAGTGTGACCCTTCATTTTAGATCATAGAGTTCCACCCCAAGCAACCAATCCAAAAGGAAAAAATCCGATTGGGGCAAAAACTAAAGCGACCCTATCCATTTTTGGAATTCACCTTAATATTGACCAACTGCACAAACCATCCGAAGGGGGACGCTCCCAGGGCGCCACAAGGTCATGCAAGAAGATCTCATAGTGCAAACCAATGAAGGAGACCGTAGGACATGTTGACACACATCCTTTACCCACTTACTATAAATACTCTCTTCGTCTACCTTGATATTGACTCATGCAAACACCATCAGAAGGGGGATGCCCCCAAGGCACCACGAGGCTGAGCATGAATCTCACGGTGTGAACATTCAGGGAAAAACGTGAGTGGAATTGACATATCATATATATCTTTTACTCCCACTGAGTATTTTATAACCCAAGGTTTAGTTTAAGAAAAAACACGGCTAATGACTTTAACTAAGTGACTTTTTAGGTTTGTCCAGAAGTAACTCTTACTTTGGAAAGTTGAACAACTTTTGATCATCATTCATTAAACTCTTTAACGAAGTCTTTGATCAACTGTTGCGTGCTTGTAGCAAATCTATCTAATTCACCTTTCCAGGTAGGTTCCCAGATAGGGGTGTTTTGTTTTCGTTAGCTTAAATACCCTAGCCTAGCCAGAACCAGCCTTAGACAAAAGGTCCCTTATGGATAGATTTATTACAAATTTAATCTTTTACGAAAATCAATTTAATCCTATTAAACCGATTTAAAAGATTAAACTTAAGTATCTAATCTGATTAGAAATATGAACTTAGGTATCTAATCTCATTAGAACTATGAACTTAGGTCTGTCTCAATCAAATTTTAAAACCCTTTTAAAACATGATTTCACCTAAGTTCGCATGCAACTCTTTCTTATTGATTTTAGTTCTAATTTCCATTATAATACTTATAACAGGAAACAACTAAAACCAACCACAATGCAAAAAAACACATACAAGGCATTCATAACTCTTATAAATAAGCCTAAGTGTCATGCTCCATGCATTGTTCATTCATTACTACTGGTATATAACACTTATATAACAAAGCAATGAACCAAGAATACATGCTCTCATACACCCTTATACTATAACTCTTATAATATAAAGATGATGCATGAATATGCTTAATGCATGCATAAATAACTCTTATATTATATGATGCATGAGCATGCTTTCTTGTAATTTCATCATGCCATTAACTATATTATAACACTTATAATATATGATGCATGAATAAGATGCATAACCTAAGGTGGGTTTTAAATCTATATGTCATACATTATGGCATATAAACAAACAAACATCTCATGTACATTAAGTAAAAGTTGATAGATCGGGATAATTAGCCTCAAATCCTGGAAAAAAAAAGCTAACTATTACAAAGAGCATTGAGTCCACCGATTCAAACAGGCGAACCGGGTCTTGAACCGTCCGGGTGAAGATCGCATCTCCTTGATCGTGCAACAACTCCTTGTGATCGTCTAGCAATGCTGTAAGAGGATAAACGATCGTTTAGCAATGATCGGGTACCTTTGATTATGCGATGAAGCATGAAGGTCACGTGATTGTGCAGCGCACATTGTGCAATGCATGCCTTAAACGATCAAGTAGATGACAATAATGCGGTGAAGCATAATTGTCTAAACAACAGTGGAATAAGTGTCAAGTATCGTATGTCGGGTGATCATGTAGTTAGTGACTATGCGATGAAGCATGCTGAACTACACGATCGTTTAGTGCGCGCACCTTCTAAATGATGAGTGTCAAAAACTCTATGCGATCATTTACCTCAAGCGTCCACGCGATCGAGCAACCAATGCTACATGGCAGAGTAAACTTTTTACCCAATCGTTTAGCATCAGCTATACGTTTGTTTAGTAAATACTACATAATCAGGTAGAACTTTTCTACATGATCATTTAGCCAAGTCTGAACGATCATTTAGCCTGGGCTACATCATGCGACCAACCTTTGATCTTATTCCTTGATGAGAACAACATCTCCATGCTTCGAAACTTCATCACGAACGATTCAAAAAAATTCAAACACTTTGAATACAGACTCGATTGCTTATTAATTATGCCCAAAAACGTAGGGGCCCTTACAAATTAACATTTCGTGAACTTAAAGAAAGCTTTAAATAGAGGCAATCATCCCGTAAACATCCATCAACACATCCACAAACACATTTAACTCTTAAATGCATTGTAGAAAACTTAAAAACCACCATGAATGTAAATTAAGTTCAATACAACAATGGAATTTGGAATATCAGAATAAACTAACTCTGATACTAATTGAAGGAAATCATAACAGAGATCTCCATGAGCAGCAAAATTGATCGTTCCAAATCCCATTAAGAATGAACACAAATAATTACAGTTATAAACGAAATCTAACAGGTTATGCATAAATAGAAATTACAACATACTACAAGAGAATACAAGGGATAAAGCATGTATACCTTTGAAGAACTTAATGACGGGAAATTAGATGTCAATTACTTGACAAATAAAATCCCTTGGACATAGTATGCGATGCATGTTCTTAGGGTATGCATTGATAGTCATGTGTCGATGGTCATACGTTGGAATGAATATGCGTCAACAAATGTATGCGATGACCATGCGTCTTGTCACAAGTTTTCTTGCTCTCGCGGCAAGTATAACGCGAACGCAAGTTTCTCGGGTGATCTGAGGTCGAACTCAAGGACTTGTAGCTGTGTGAATATGGTAATGTGCATGTGGCAATTTAAATAAAAGAATGATGGAGGGGTTTCTACACTAACACTACTCCTACTCCTAGCTAACAGACAACGCAATGAGAATATGAATAAGAGGTAGAGACACGACAACTCTTGTCATGAAACAAATGAATGAGAAAATAGATAAAATGTAAAGATGTTTACATCTCAATACTTAAGAGTGACCGCAAGGGCAACCTTAGTCAACGCAAGCCATGCAATTATGGTACACACACTTGAGCCTAATTCTAGGACGTATACGGTGTATCTGCGATATTTTCGGGAAGCCTATGTCTGCCTAAACCTCTATAACCCACTCACGAGCTCTCGCCGCATGAGCGTGATAGCCGCATAACACCTTATCCTACTTCCTGGACGCATGCAATATCGTATCCGTAGGGTGCATACGCTATGTGAAAGCAAATTGAGCTTATCTCTAAGTTCCCCATTCTTGCCTATGCGTTCCAATCCGCTCTCTCGAGTCTTAGATTTGGGTTTTAGACTACTCTCCCAAGTATGCTTAAATGATGAATGATGCGCTCATAGGACAAGGTAACCGCATGAACTTGGTTGACGCAAAATTATTCCTATCTCTAATGAACAATGCATACATTGCTTAATGTGACCAACCACTTACCCTCCCGGGCAGTTGGTTGTTACTAACTTTACTCATAGACAAGCATTGCGTTAGCCTATAGACAGGCGTTGCCGCAACATTAATGGACTGCTCTGATTCTGACATTCGCAGCGCGTTATCCTTTCTGAATCTCTGCTGTTAATGGTGTGGTAGGTGGGATGTCAACATCATCTTTTGATTTTCCCGAGGTAGTTACGTTGATGCGTTCATTCCACCCACCTTGCATTGATCCCATTAGTATGCATTATTGTGTAGCTGCAATCGTACAGTGACCGCGTTCGCTTAATAATGCAATTTCTACATGATGACTTCAATCACTTGACGATCGCAACTCTTAGTGATGGACGCATACGGCTGATTATCGCTGTTGATTTGATGATGAACACAAAATGTATGCGATGAGCTCATGTTGCCATAAACTTGTAACACTGGATTTATGCGATACGATGCACGCACGGTTCAAGTCGGTTGATATACAATAATGCCCTGACTTGACTCAATTCATGCAATACTATTTCTAGATATGCATTATTCATGGATGTTCTAGTAGTATTCTGTGCATTGTCATAAGTTTCCTTACGTTGGAACCAAGTATAATTCCATCGCAAGTTTCTCGGTGTGATCTGAGGTCGAACACAGGGACTGTTTGAGATTATTGCATTATGTTTATGATATATGCGACCAAGTTTTTTTTCAATCTTTAAAAGTATAGTTTGTGAAAGTATATAAAAATTTCGATAAAGTAAAGGAAAGCAGTAAAAATGCGATAATAAATAAAGTGCAATAAACCTAAGCTAAGATGGTACAAGATACAGGCTTCATGATATAAGATACTGAGGTCAAGGCTAGCTGTGAAGATTATACACAGATCATGTAATGCGGCGACAAGTCTTATGTATGAAACAGAATAGAAAGATAACTAGTATAAATATCGCAAGTTCTTAATTGCGTTGAAGTGATAAGTACGGTTCCGTTTTTCCCTTAGCATACACCTTTCAGTGATCGGCCGCGTTCCCACATGTCTGTGGTGAAACAGAGACAAATGTAATGAACGCAAGGTTGCTTCCTTGTCTGGAAGTACTTATCGCTCTAGTTAACGCATTCTTTTGACCTTCTCTCGATAGATCAGAACGACATCTTCACTTCTGCTCTCACAGGTGAAGATGCCGTCTGGCATGCCTTAGCTAAACACAATTTATTTCTTAACACAGATTAAGTACTCGTTTAATTCATATTAACTACAAGGGGATTAAGAACACATCATGAAGAAAGCAATAAACAGAGGAACGGAAAGAGACAAAAAAGTGATGATGAAAGCAATTAAGACATTCCATATATTTATTTAGCGTCTGATACATGGTGTGTGAATGCAGAGATAAAGAAGATGAACTACAATGATGAAAAGAGATAGAACAGATACAAATAGTTCCAACGTCTTGACACCGATTTGGATGGGATATGCTTGCCGGATTGGATGGATTGGACGGATGGATGAGCTTCCCTCTCAGGTTTGCTCAACCGGTAGCAGGGATCTGAGTAAAAGAGCTTCGCGACGGGGATCTTGGCAGATGAACACTGAGACTCACCTCTCGGTCTTGCCTCTTCTTCTTCTTGGATTTCTTCAGTTTAACACTCAGCTCAGCCTTTTTCTCAATATAATAGTAGCGATTAGCCTCGTATCCAGTCACCTATTTTCTGTGAATACTATGGGGTATTTATAGGTGAAGATCTTTGACTCTGGCCTTGTGGTCCCCACTTTTGTTATGGAAATTCCAAAGATTGAGGGATATTATTCCTTCTGTTATGCAATCAGACCGTCGAATCTGCACAACCGTTAGTTGTACACGTGTCACAATCTCCGCTTTTGCATTGCTCAGCTGCATCTTTCGATCGAGTGTTTACATGCGGTGTTGTTTTTATTACCGCATACGGTTGATAGTCAGCTCTGGATCGACTGTCGCATTGTGCCGTCATTGCGTTAATCGTCTTTTCAGTGTTGATTGTTGGGCGCAATCTGACAGAGATGCGTTGGTCCGTTCTTCTTAAGCCTTGATCGCAAGCGGTGACTTGGTTTTCTGCAAAACAGAGTAGAAATCTCCTTTTCTTCCATCTTAATGATGTTAGCGGGTGTAATTGCGATAATTCATAATTATTGTATTCCTAAGCTAATTTCCATACAATTGGCGCATATTTAAACTCTTTTGGCCGCAATATCTAAATAAGGCAGTACAAATAACTTGTATTTCTACAAGTTATCACATCCCCAAATTTAGATATGTGCTTTTCCTCAAGCATATCTTCTACTAAGGCAATAAAGCTCAATTCTTATCTTATATTTCTGCGTCAATTGGTTGCTCCGAATGTTATACTTAGGCATATTACTTGACATCGCAATTTCTTCCTATCCTTGCTAATTCTTAACAAGCTCTACTTTATTCTTCTATATAACAAAATTTTGCTCAAAAGTGCTTTTCTAATTTTTCACAATAGAATGTTTATCTCTTCTTTATCAAAACAACTCGATATATCTATATGCGGTGGTCAACACATTTGCGTCATTTATTAGAGACAGTTGGTCATGGTTACACTCTTCGTTTTGGCCTGCCCCCACGGGTGTCATGCGAACATCCAACTACAGTTGTGTGCCAATCTCAACTTTAACTCATGATATTCAGAGGAGTTGTCTCTTGCATTATTGTATTATATTGCTTTTCTTTCATTTTCATACTACGTTGATCTTGGAAACCCACCTTCGTTTTGGCTTGCTCCTACGGGTGTCATACGAACATCCAACTACGAGCAGGCTCCTTTCACAACTAGACTCTTATCAATTTGGGGACATTTTATTTTTCCTTTACGTTGACATTGGAGTTTTGCATAAAAAGTTTTTTTTTTTCAAAAACAGAAAATAAACGCATTTTCTTAAATACTGCATATTCTTTATTTTATCTACTCAGACTTTCCCCACCCCCAAATTTAAAGATGAGCAAGGTCCTCATTGCGTTATTTGGATAGACTAGACAAACACTTAGAAGAAAAATTTCAAAAAGAAGGTTTGAGCAGAACTTTGAAAGATAAAGAGGTAAAGTACTACTAAACTAAGAATTAACTAAGTGTTAGTCAGAATTTACAAAGTATGGGAAATGTTTCTAAGTATAAACATATAGTACATCATAGTAACGCAATGAAGAACAAAAAAGTAAAAGATTAAGAACATTGCAAGTATTGACAAAGGATGATAAAGAAAAAGGCATAGGCAAAAAGTGGAGTGAATATGTACTCATTGTATTGAATATTAACAAAGTATACAAATAATTACAAATTAATGAAATACAAAATTGTGTGCCTGTACAAGAATCAAAGAATTGATTAACTTTTTAAATTTGATTCAGATGGGTGCACGTTAAAAAGTGGCACCGTGCTCCTAATAACGCAAAACATTTTTACTGAGGATGGGCAAGAACGCATGCACCCCCACAACGCACCCCTTAACTAACACATTTCTGGAGGATACCTCAACATCACATTTAGCTAAGGGTGGGCAAAGGACACATACGCGTGCAGCACACCCCTCAACGCAATGTATTTGGGTGTAATGGACGCAAAGTATCTCTTGTTAACTCACAATGTACCCATCATCGCATTTCATATCAGTATTTATTGTTCTTTTCAATTCATCTAAAACGCAAGTCGAAAAGGACTTTGCGGTGTTTAATGCTTCATCCAATCATTCGCTCAACGCATTAATTATGGAAAAGCATAAAGAATTAAAGACCATATGAAAATAAATGCCAAGACAATAAATGAAGAATTAAATTCATTAAGCCAAGAACGAATTAAATAAGCAAGTGAAGACAAGATTCAAGAATTCAAAGAGATAGGAATTTAAGAAAGCATTAAACATAGTGGTGAGATATGGACCAACAGATGCGTTTCTCGAATGGGCACAATCCACATCTCCGCATGCTGTCCTACTTGCCTGCCCAATGTCCTAGGAACATTACTCCTTTCCTGTAGATCCCGGGGCTTCTAAATTGCTGGGCAACGTTTTTGGTGCTCTGTTTCTCAGCTCGGAAGCCAACTGGCCCACCTGGATCTCCAAATTTCTAATTGAAGACGCCTGCGCTTGCATCACTGCATCATTTTTATCCATATATTGCTTCAGCAGGGTCTCCAAAGAGCTTCCAGAAGTGTTAGAAGATGAGGACTACTGGTGATGCGACTGTCTCGGCTGCCTTTAATTTGAATTTTGGTGAAAAGAAGGATTCCCTCGACAGCCACTATGATGGTTGATTGGCCCCCCGAGGTTGGGATTACCTCCCCAACCGAAGTTAGGATGGCTTCTCCAGCCAGGATTATAAGTGTTGTTGAAGGGGTTGTTCTAGATGGAACATACTTGCTGGATGTTCGATAGGCACATTTCAGCTGCATGAGCCCCTCCACAATTGATGCAATTTATTGCGGCCACTTGAGCCGACGTAGGGGGTTACACTGATTGTTGAGGGATGGCTCCTTGATTAATTGCCATCGATTGGAGGATGAAAGTCACCGCGGCCATCTGTGTGGCCAACGTGGTCATTGTCTCCGCAAGGACAATGGCAGTTTCATTCTTTCGTCTATCGGCACCTCGGCCTCCATATCCATCATCGATCCAATCATCCATGTTCCACGATATGCGGTCCAGGATGACCTTAGCCTTTGTATATGTTTTATCCATAAAACCTCTTTCTACGGAGGCATCGGCAATATCTTGCTTTGATCTGTTCAGGCCATTATAAAAAGTTTCCATCAAGACGCAATCGGGAATTCCGATATGCGGGCAGTTTTTAATCAGTCTTCTAAATCATACCCAGGTGGTGCTCAGGGTCTCATTCTTCTTCTGCCCGAAGTTTAGCATGTCCTTCCGTCGCCTTGCGTTGACGGTTGATGGGAAGAACTTCTTCATAAATCGCTCCACCAGGTGGTCCCACGATGTAATTTCATTTGGCTCAAGTGAGTGAGCCCACTTCTTAGCCTCACCCCTTAAGGTGTAAGGGAAAAAATACAGTCTTATACTCTCTGGGGTTACGCCAGGTAGAGAGAAGTTGCCACACATTTCGACAAAGCTCGTCAGATGGGCGTGTGTGTTTTCACCTTGCAGACCCCTAAATTGCCCGACATTTTGGATCATCTGAAGCATGACCGACTTAATTTCGAACCTTGCATTCTTCTCGATAGTAGGCCTCAAAATCCCAGGCGAAAAGTCATATAGTTTGGGTGCCACATAATTCCTCATGGGAATGTTGCGGTCCGCTGCCAGGAAAACATGATCCTGCACTGGTCGAACAGCTCCTTGATTCATTACCGATACTGCATTATCATTGTTGTCCGCCATGCTTGCTGCCTTCTTTCGCCTAATCCGATTCTGACGTGCCCGTGCACAAAAGGTACGCTCGATCTCAGGGTCAGCTTTGAATTCTGGTTTAGCACCAGTACTCATAAACCGTCAAGCTGCTCTCCGCGTTGAACAGCCAGTATAATAAGATCCGTCCTGCAAAATACCACAAATACACTCAAACAATAAACCGTTAACACATCCCCGACAACAGTGCCATAAACTTGTTGACTTGAGGATGAACGCAAAATGTATGCGATGCTTAGATGATGTGCTACAAGCTCATGTTGCCATAAACTTGTAATGCTGGATTTATGCGGTACGATGCATGCACGGTTCAAGCCGATTGATATACAATAAGGCCCTGACTTGACTCAATTCATGCAATACTATTTCTAGATATGCGTTATTCATGGATGTTCTAGTAAGATTCTGTGCATTGTCACAAGTTTCCTTACGTTAGAACCAAGTATAATTCCATCACAAGTTTCTCGGTGTGATCCGAGGTCGAACACAGGGACTGTTTGAGGTTATTGCATTGTGTTTATGATACATGCGACCGGATTTTTTTCCAATCTTTAAAAGTATAGTTTGTGCAAGTATAAAAAATTGCGATAAAGTTAAGGAAAGTAGTAAAAATGCATTACTAAAATAAAGTGCAGTAAACCTAAGCTAAGATACAGGCTTCATGATACAAGATACTGAGGTCAAGACTAGCTGTGAAGATTATATACAGATCATGTAATGCGACGGCAAGTCTAATGTATGAAACATAACAGAAAGATAACTAGTATAAACATCGTAAGTTCTTAATTGCGTTGAAGTGATAAGTACAGTTCTGTTTTTCCCTTAGCATACACCTTTCAGTGATCGGCCGCGTTCCCACATGTCTGTGGTGAAACAGAGACAAACATAATGAACGCAAGGTTGCTTCCTTGTCTGGAAGTACTACTCGCTCTAGTTAACGTATTCTTCTGACCTTCTCTCGATAGATCAGAAGGACATCTTCACTTCTGCTCTCACAGGTAAAGATGCCGTCTGGCATGCCTTAGCTAAACACAATTTATCTCTTTAACACAGATTAAGTACTCGTTTAATTCATATTAACTACCAGGGGATTAAGAACACATCATGAAGAAAGCGATAAACGGAGGAACGAAAATAGATAGAAAAGTGATGATGAAAGTGATTAAGACATTCAATATATTTATTTAACGTCTGATACATGGTGTGTGAATCCAGAGATAAAGAAGATGAACTACAATGATGAAAAGAGATAGAACAGATACAAATAGTTCCAACGTCTCGACACCGATTTGGATGGGATATGCTTGCCGGATTGGATGGATTGGACGGATGGATGAGCTTCCCTATCAGGCCTGCTCAACCGGTAGCAGGGATCTGAGTAAAAGAGCTTCGCGGTGGGGATCTTGGCAGATGAACACTGAGACTCACCTTTCGATCTTGCTTCTTCTTCTTCCTAGATTTCTTCAGTTTAACACTTAGCTTAGCCTTTTTCTCAATAATTAGCCCCGTATCCAGTCACCTCTTTTTCTGTGAATACTATGGGGTATTTATAGGTGAAGATCTTTGACTTCAGCCTTGTGGTCCCCACTTTTGTTATGGAAGTTCCGAAGATGGAGGGATATTATTCCTTCTGTTATGCAATCAGACCGTCGAATCTGCACAACCATTAGTTGTACACGTGTCACAGTCCTCCGCTTTTGCGTTGCTTAGCTGCATCTTTCGATCGAGTGTTTGCATGTGGTGTTGTTTTATTACCGCATGCGGTTGAAAGTCAACTTTGGATCGACTGTCGCATTATGCCATCATTGCGTTGATCGTTTTTTCAGTGTTGATTGACGGGCGCAATGTGATAGAGATGCGTTGGTTCGTTCTTCTTGAGCCTTGATCGCAAGCGATGACTTGGTTTCCTGCAAAACAGAGTAGAAATCTCCTTTTCTTCCATCTTAATGATGTTAACGGGTGTAATTGCGATAATTCATAATTATTATATTTCTAAGCTAGTTTTCATACAATTGGCGCATATTTAAACTCTTTTGGCCGCAATATCTAAATAAGGTAGTACAAATAACTTGGATTTCTACAAGTTATCAACCGCAACATCCATGCGTTGATCGAACATGTTCGCCTTTGCGATGAAGAGTTTCTCCGTATGAGATCGTTTATGCGGTAGTCCGGTTTCTGCGTTTGTGTCCACTTCTTGCGTTAGCTACAAAAATAGACAATTGAACGCATAATAACGGGTTAGCTGAGATTCTTAATGCTGAACATCGCAAGCTCATTTTCTCGTGAATTCCTAACATAATTGCCGCATATTTTGCTTAACAGCCTCATAATTCTAAGTAAAAGGCCTAAGATGACATGCATTTCTGCATGTCATCAGAACTATTCTTCAAGTATCCCTCGATCCGTTTCCAATGCGTCTAAAATAGCACTCGAACATAACGAACAGAACACGACCTCCTCGAACGTCTAAATGCACCTCGAACCCATTCGAGTCCAACTCGATCCTCGAACTGAGTTAGAACACCACCACAAGTGTTACTTTGGTATTCTCGGTGTGAGAATCCAGGAGTTATGGGCTCTGTATAATTTTAGATTGAGAAAGCCAGGAGGTAGATGATCGAGTAAGTGGTAGATGAAGACTGTCTATCATATGAACGATGTACTTGATAAACGGAAGCCTATCGTGTAGACTTTGCTACTTGATCATGTAGCAACGATCAACGAGTAACTATCGTATAGTCAACTCTTAGCTCAATCGTATATGCTCTCAACGGCTATCGCTTAGTAAAAGCATTTTTTACTTGATAGCCTTTTGCGTGAGATTTTCCTAAATTGAAATCATCTTCTAAATTTGGAAAAAAAATTTCTTTTTATCTCACAGTTACCATAAACTTCCAATATCCTCCCACTCAAATCGATTATTAGAGAAAAGAATTAATTATCACATAATTAATATACTATAAATAAATATGATAACCAACTTATCTTATTATATTTATAACCCATGGTTTTAATATTTCATTATATGGAACATATAAACCATAGTTCCTTTTCTATTTTATGGTATTTAATACAAATCATATTTATATTAATTTCTCCGATTAATATATCTAATACATCATATCAATTATATCACATATAATTGAATTTCCTCTTATTAATTTGAACACTTCAAACTAACCTAAAATCTGATTCTCAACTTGAACCCATTGAGCTACCAAAGGGACCTTATGAACCTGTAGCTTGAAGCTCCAACGGTACGTGAATAACTGACTAAACTCTTTAGGCACGAGATCTACCATTCGTTAACTATTGGTCATTCCACTAAAGACCGACAACTGTACTCTTCTCATTACAGATATATTTCTGTGTCCATATAATAAATCAAAAGTGCGATAGCCCTTCAAAAATCGCTCGTAAGTATAACTGAGTCAATTTGCAGTTTTGCCCCTGAAGTTACATCTAACTCCTTAAGTACCACTGATTCCTCTAATAAACAATAAGTCAAAGTCCTACTATGACTGAGTCCTCTCTTCCAAAGAGAGGGTGTGACCACTATGTTCAAGACCTGAAATTAGTCCTTAAGGGAACAATTTATCTACTTACCCCTGCTTTGGGAAAGGAGTGAATTCCATCTTTTGTAGCTTAGTTCCCAGCTCCCCAATCAGACGAATCTCCAAAAAGGTAGGCTTGTTGAGTTGGAAATCTGACCACTCTCACCCACTAATCAAAAGACAACCCTTATAGGCAGTAGTTCCCAACTCACTTAGGATTAAGGTCATGTCACCTATGGTCATTTTAGTGAAATGTAAGTCTCAATTATCAACGACCTTATATAAAGAGACTGATCATCTCGTGGTCCAATCTTATACAAACTCTTTGTATAGGACACCCCCGCTCGCATGTCTCTACATGAATGGTTAGGATCAGACCATTTGTAGCACTTTACAATACTTATAAACATCTACAAAGTGGGCCGTATCCGTAGTGTCACCAGGATAAGGTATCCCTCTTTTATCCTTATACTACAGACCATTTAGGTTATTACTTAAGGCATGATCTACTTGTATGTCTTACATACATGCTTAAGTTACATGAAATAACCACGGATCTTAGTTTATTGGATATAAGTAAATGCATATAAAATAATATTTATTTTATTAATAACAATGTATACAAAAAGTTTACAAACTATGAGACCAAAGGAAGAATTAGGACACCAATCCCAACAGCTTACATATATCAATAAAGAGTTATTAATTAAACTAACACTATAAACAAAAGGTTGTTTAGACAGGTCAGATGTATCTTAGTCAAAGAGTTGAGAGTACCTCGATGTAGTGGAAGGAATGTATGACTTCCTAGCCATTATTGAGAAACAAAAGTTATCAAAATAAGATGCATTCCTCATATAGTTTAATAAGAAATCTATTGAATACTAACATGTTTACACCAATTTACTCGGCTAAAGTGTTTGAGAATCTCCTAGTAAGACTAGGACTACCAGGTATATAACCTAGGGTAAGTGGGAGAAAAATCGAGTATGTGATACCGAAAAAATGGATATGTGATACCGAATGGTAAACTATGGGTATGTGATGCCCTAGATTATTGCATTTCTCTGTAAACAATAAGAAACTCAGTATTATATATTCAGATATATATGTTACCACTGGAGTTTTAGTCCAAGTGGGAGTTTGTTGGGTTTTATGTCCTAAAACTCGTGGTTTGTAAACAATAAAACTTATTCTGAAAATTCAATAAGTTGTTATTGAATATATGAATTGATTATTTTATTTTAGAAATAAATCCAATATACTAAAAAGATCCATGACTATGACATGAGTACTTCAACTTTATATGGAGACATAAAAGTGGTCTATAGTATATGAATGAGGTTAGGTGCCTTATTCTGGTAACACTATTGGATGTGGCCTACTCTATAGTTGTTACAAAGAGTTGTCAAGTGCTACAGACGAAGTGATCCTAATTCGTACATGTTATGACATGAGGAGTGGGGGCGTCTCGTGCAATGGATTTGTACAAGATTGGACCATGAAATAAGTCATTCTTACTTTATAACGCCGTTTTCTATTTAAGATTGACTATTTCAAAGCGATGACCTAGGAAACTTGACATTAATCCTGAGCTAATTATAAACTCCTATTTATTCGAGATTATCCTTAGATTTACATAGGTGAGGGTTGGCTCAACAGTGTCGGCTCAATAAACCTCCATTTTAAGGGTAAGAACGAGTAGATATCTGGAGACATAGGTGTAAGATGGAATTCATTCCTACCCGCTTTTAGGGATAGTAGAGAGGTTGTTCCTTTATGTGCTAACTCCGGGTCTTGAACAAGAGGCCCCACCCTCTCATTGGCATGAGAGGGTTTGTTGGGTTTTATGTCCTAAAACTCGCAGTTTGTATCAATGAAGATGTTATTCAACATTTCTTCAATAAACTTGTTACTGAATTTCTAAATTGCATTTGTAAAGTCTAAATCCAATAAACTAAGATCCATGGCTATTACATGAATACTTGAACTTTATGTAGAGACATAAAGATGGATCAAAGTTCGAGTAAATAGCCAAAACGGTCTATAGTATATGATTAAGGTTGGGTACCTTATTCTGGTAACACTATTAGATGCGGCCTACTCTGTAGCTATTACAAGTTGTTGTAAAGGTGCTACAAACGAAGGGATCCTGATTTGTTCATGTATTGACATGATGAGTGGGGGCATCCTATGCAATGAGTTTGCATAAGATCGGACCAAAAAATAAGTCATTCTTACTTTATAATGTTGTTTACTGTTTAAGACTGATTTTTTTACTTAGATGACATAGGTAACTCGATCTTAATCCTGAGCTAACTATGAACTTCTGTTTATTCAGGATTATCCTTATATTTGCATAGATGAGGGTTAACTCAACAGCGCCGACTCAATAAGCCTCCCATTTCAAGGGTAAGACCAGGTAGATAGCTGGGGACATAGGGTGCAAGATGGAATTCATGCCTACCTGATTTAGAGATAAGAGAAAGGTTGTTCTCTTAAGTACTGTATCCAGGTCTTGAACAAGAGGCCCTACCCTCTCAATGGCTCGAGAGGGATTCGGTTTGGTGATTAGATCATAAACCAATTGTTCATTAGAGAACCAATTGGAACTTAAGAAACGATGTCATATGGAGGGTAAAACAACATATTGACCCAACCATTATTATGAACAACCTGTGAAGGGTCGACTTACTTGTTATGGTTATATCATGTGAACACAAATATATTTACAGTGACGAGAGTGCAACTATCAAGCTATAGTGGTGACTCAATAGTTAACGAATATTGATTAATTCGGTCTAAAATGTTTTAGCCAATTAATCTTAATCCTTGGAACTCATGATCTGTAGGTCCATAAGGTCCCTCTACTAGCTCGTAAAACATGAACACCTTGGATTATTAAATTAAGTGAATTTGGAATAATATCAATTTGAATTGTTCAAATTGAATTTCAATTTGAAAATGTTGAAATTGAAATTAGGGTTTTGAATTTGAATAAGTTCGAAATTGAAATTAGTGTTTTAAATTTGAATAAGTTCAAAATCAAATTAGGGTTTGTTTAATTATATTCGATATAATTAACGTTTGTTGAAATTAAACGAAATTGGAGAGTTTATAATATTTAAATATTTATTTTAATATCAATTACATGAACAAGATTCATGTTTAAAATTAGATGTGTGATTAATTTGAATTGATATTAAATTAATTAATTAATTAAATATGTTTAATCAATTAAAAATCAAATTAATTTCAATTTTAAAATTCAATTAGAGAAATTGAATATTGAAATGTTGAATTTGATTAATTAGGAATAAATCAAATTGAATTTAATTAATTTGAAATTAATTAGATTTTTGGAAATTAAGGTTTTTGGAAAAAATGGAGAAAGTGGGGTTTTTTTTTTCCACTTTCACCTTTAAGCATGAGGTGTTTCTCATGCACAATCACATAATTCCCACTTGAATTAGAAAGTAGCTGCTGACCATCAATTATATTGAAGGTGGTTGCATGCTGAGATTCAATAAAAACTCTTAGATTTGAAGAAGAAGATGATGAACTTGAGTTGGAAAAATGAGTTTCTGCTAATTAATCTTCTTCCTCACAAAATCTCTCAATTTCCTTCACCAGATTCACTCAAATTCGAGTTTCACCACTCAAATTTAAGGTTGAGAATAGTAGAGAAGATCTCTTAGTGGTCCACTATTGATTTGGAGCAGATTTGGAGTGAAGAGTAGCTTGGAATTGAAAGATTTAATCAAAGGTGAGTTCAACATGAAACCCACTTTAGTTTTTCTGAAATAGCATGCTTTAGAACTCAAATTAAATGTAATTAGAGTGCTTATTGATTCTGTTTGCTTCCGTTGCATGCTGGTTTATCCCATCAAGGACTCAATTTTTTGATCAAATTACAAACCAATTGTTCATTAAAGGATCAGTGGGACTTGAGAAAAAAGAGGTAATCTCAAGGGTAAAACAACTATTTGACCCAGCCATTATTACAAAAAATTTGTGAAGGGTTAACTTATTAATAATATTATATCGAGTAGATGTAATATATCTACAGTGAGGGGAGTGCAACTCTGGGCTTTAGTGGAGTGACCAATAGTTAACGAATGGGGGTTAATTTGGTGTAAAGAGTTTAGCAAATTAATCTCGAATCGTTGGAGCCCATGATCTATAGGTCCACGAGGTCTCCCTACTAGCTCATAAATGGATTAGCCTTAGAGTACCTGAAGGAAATCGGAAACGAGATTTCCGTGAGCAGTGGAAGCAAGACTATTCCAAATTACAATCATGAATCAACATATATTTACAGTCAACTTCCATACAAGCGGTTATGCAAATAATACAGAGAAATTACAGCATGAACATCAAATGTACAGAGGAAAAAACTGTACTAACAATGGCGGAAGCGTCTCCATACTCCGATGCATGACTCTTATCAAACAACAGCAACCATGAGCGCTCGATCTACACGACCGCAACACCGCACGAACATAGCACGAGCACTTCACGCTCGTCCTCAGCGATCTCCTCGGTCACGAACTCCTCTGCAACACCACGAACGGACTCCTCCAAAGCACCACAAACGGCCTCCAGAAAACCTCGACGATGTCGAGTTGAGTCTGACACCACCAACAAGGCCACCTTGGTATTCTCGGTGTGAGAATCCAGAAGGTGGGCTCTGTTTGGATTTGGTGTGAGGCAGATGAATGGAGGAAAGACAGATAGTGTACACGACTGGGCAAGTGGGAGAAGTCGGAGACCTATCGTATAGGTCGATGCCCAATCTTTTAGATAAAGCTATGCGATCGTCTAGCAAAAGCTATGCGATCGTTTAGCTCGGTCGATTCTACACGATTGTTTACCTTGGGCCAGCGATCGTTTAGCAAAGCTATGTGATAGTTTAGTAAACACTGCATGTAAACACCTGCACGATTAGTTAGCACCTGCACGATCGTTTACCTAGTTAGCACCTGCACGATCGTTTACCTAGCCTAGCCATCGTTTAGTAAATCTGTATTTACTTGACGACTTCCGTGGGTTTCTTTTCGCCGGAGAGAAAACTCAAATTCTTTTCAAACTTTTGTAAAACTTCTTTTTCAAAATAGGAAATCACTTTCCTTTATACTCACGGTTACCATGATCAATAACCACCCATTACTTTGGTTATTTAAAAGAAAAAGTATTAATTATCTAATAATTATTATTATTATAAATATAAATGATAACCAACTTATCGTACTATATTTATAACCTATAGTTTTAATATTTCATCTTATGAAATATATAAACCATAGTTCTTTTTGTATTCCATGGTACTTAATGTAAATCTCATTTACATCAATCCTCCACTAGATGTATCTTGTACATCATACCGATTATATCATATATAATCAAAATACCTCTTGTCAATTTGAACATTTCAAATCAACACCAAGATCTTGATCCTTCAACATGAATCCAAGCTACCAAGGGAACCTCATGGACCTGTAGATCCGAAGCTCCAATGGTACATGAATAACTGATTAAACTCTTTAGTCACGGGATCCACCATCCGTTAACTGCCGGGCATTCCACTAAAGACCGACAGCTGAACTCTCCTCACTACAGATATATTATGTGTCCATCTTAACCAATCAACAGTGCTACAACCCTTCACAGATCGCTCGTAAGTAAAGCTGGGCCAATAACCATTATGCCCCTATAGTTACATCTGTCTCCTTAAGTACCACTGATCTCTCTAATGAGCATAAATCATAGTCCTACTATGACTGAGTCTTTTCTTCCTAAGAGAAGCTGTGGCCACTATGTTCAAGCCCCGAAATCAGCCCTTAAGGGAGCAATCTCTCTATTTATCCCTGCGTCGGGAAAGGTGTGTATTCCATATTGTGGATTGAGTTCCCAGCTCCCAGATCAGACAAGTCCCCAAAAAGGTAGGCATGTTGAGTTGGCAATTTGGCCACTCTCACCCATACTAATCAAAGGACCACCCTCAAAGGCAAGAGTTCCCAAAACACTCAGGATTGAGGTCGTGTCACCTATGATCGTTTAGGTGAGATGCAAGTCTCTAGTATCAACGGCGTTATATACAGAGTCTAATCATCTCGTGGTCCAAATCTTATACAAACTCTTTGTATTGGATACACTCGCTCCATGTCTCCATACAAATGGTCAGAATCAACCATCTGTAGTAGTTTACAATACTTGCAAACCTCTACAAAGCGGGTCGTATCCATGGTGTCACCAGGATCAGGTATCCCACCTTAATCCTTATACTACAGACCGATTTAGGTTATCACTTAAGGCATGATCCACTTGTATATCACATATACATGCTTAAGCTCACATAAGATAACCAAGGAGCTTTGTTTATTGGATATGCGTAAATGCCAGAATTAAATAACATTTATTTTATTCATTGAACAATGTGTATCTTTACAAAACAACGAGACTCCGGGAGAATTAGGACACCAACCCCAACAGTATCGTGATAAGTTAATTTGAAACGTTCAAATTATAATTAAGGGAATTAGTAATTATATGTGATATAATTACGCGTTTAATTTTAAAATTAAAAAAAATTGGAGAACCAATTAATATCTAAATATGATTTAAATATTAAATTCATGAATAGGGATTCATGATGATGGAATTAGTGTTAAATTAATTTAATATTTGATATTAAATTAATTAGAATTAACTAAATTGTTTAATTATTTATTTATTATTAATTTTATTAGAAAATTAATTAATGAATTTATTTTGTAAAATTAATAAAGATTTCAATATTGAAAAAAAAATGATTTTGGTAATAAATTGCAAAAAAAAAAAAAAAAAAAAAAAATTGAAAAGATGGAAAATGGAAAAAGTGGGTCTTTCCACGAGTAGCTCACACATTCTCCACCATGTTCTTGAGTCAAATCTTCCAAGCATGAGTAGCAATTCATGCAACAATCTTTGCATGATAGTCTTGCAATAAATAGAGAAGATTGGGCTGAGAATCGAGCATGCAACTGAATGGTTTTTACTGAAAAACTTAGGTTGAAGAAGGTCTTCTTCCTTGGTGATGCAGTGACCTCATCTTCAAATTCCCTTAATCCAACTCTTATTTTGAGTCCCACAACTCAATCTAAGACACCAAGAGGATAGTAGGGAAGGCCTTGAGGTGGTTCACAAGTAGATTGGGAGGAGATTTACAGCTAGAATCGAGATTTAAGTGATTCTTCAAAGGTATGTCATGAAACCCTCTTATTAGTTTATGAACATACTTAATTTAAAGCCAAAATTAATGAATTAGAATGCTTAATGATTCGTTTTACTTTCGGTGCATGTTTTCTAACTCCAACATAATGTTTACAATGGTGAGAAATAAATAGAGAAATACAATAAACTAGGGCATCCAAAATACCCTTTGACATTCTCCCACTTGCCCTAGATTATGCTCGTAGTCCTAGTGTAACGCGATGGGGTATGTGTATGATATTAAATGCTCACAATGATGCGATACAACTACTATTTATACGTTAGGGATTGCTCAGGTAGTATGCCCTGCATTGTCACAAGTTTCCTGACGATGGAACCAAGTGTAATTCCACCGCAAGTTTCTCGGTGTGATATGAGGTCGAACACGAGGAAGTGGTGCCGGTTATTGCGGTATGTTCATGGTATATGCGACCAGGTTTTTTTTTTAAATTCTTTATAAAAGGTGTGTACAGTATGTAAATTGCAGTAAAATAAAGGAAAGCAGTAAAAATGCGATAAGACATAAAAATATAATAAAATTAAGCTAGATGTTACAAGATACAGGCTTTATGTGCAAGATACTAGGATTAAGGGTAGCTGTGAAGGTTGTGCAAAGACGTGGGATGTGATGACAAGTCTTGTGAACAGATTAGAAAGAGAAAAATAAGTATTACAAACAACTCAAGTTCTTAATTGAATTGAAGGTACAAATACTGTTCCATTCTTCTCTTAGCATACACCTCTCAGTGATCGGCCGCGTTTCCCACATGTCAATGGTGAAACAGAGTCTAATGTAATGAACGCAAGGTTACTTCCATGTCTGGAAGTACTACTCGCTTTAGTTAATGCACTCTTCTGACCTTCTCTCGATAGATCAAAATGACATCTTCACTTCTGCTCTCACAGGTGAAGATGCCGTCTAGCATGCTTTAGCTAAACGTATTTTATAACTTTAATACATATTAAGTTCTTGGTGATTCATATTGCTCATCAAGGGATTAAGAAAACATCATGAAGAAAGTGACTAATGGGTGAATGGAAATAGATAGAAAATGGTAAACGAAATCTATCGAAACATTTAATATTTCTACTAAGTGTTTGATACACGATGTGTGAATGAAGAGATAAAGAAAATATGGAATACAATGAAAGAGAGATAGAACAGATACAATCCGGTGCCAATGTCTTGGCACAGATTCGATGGAGATCTACTTGCAAGATCGGATGGTTTCAATGGCAGGAAGAGCTTCCCTCTCAGGCTTGCTCCATCGGTAGCAGGGGTCTCTGCATAGAGCTTCGATTGGGTATATGACAGGTCGGATCTGAGATTCACCTCTCAGCCTTATCTCGTTCTCTTCCGGATTTCTTCTCTTCTAAAATCTTACAGCACTTAGCCCAGTATCAAATAGCATACTTTTCTCTGAAATCACTTGGGTATTTATAGGAGCAGATCCTTTTACTCCGGCCTTGTGGTCCCCACGTGATGGTTATGGTAATTCTGCAGATGGAGGGATATTATTCCTTCTGTTATGCAATCAGACCATCAATTCTGCACAACCGTTAGTTGTACACATGTCTCAATCCTCCACTCTTGCGTTGCTCAGTTGCATCTTTCGATCATGGGTTCGCATGCGATGTTTCTTTTTATTACCGCATGCGGTCAAAACGTAGCTCTGGACTGACTGTCGCATTGCACCGTTACTTCGATAATTGTCTCTTCATGGTTGCTTGATGGGCATAATGTGGCAGAGATGCATTGATTAGTTTCTCATGAGCCTGGAGCGCAAACGGTGACTTGGTCTCCTGCAAAACAAAGTAAAGTTTGGCTTGTCCTCCATCTTTTTGGCGTTAGTGGGTGTAATTGCAAACATTTATAATTATTGTCATACTAGGTTAATTTTCATACAATTGGCGCATAATTACTAACTTTTGGCCACAATATCTAGATAAGGTGGCATAAATAACTTGTATTTCTACAAGTTATCACCTAGTCCAACCAGGTGGCCCTTGAACACTTTAGCCGAGAAGGCCTTCGTAAACGGATTAGCAAGGTTGTCTTTCAAGGCTATCTGCGTGACTATCATGTCTCCTCGATGTACAAACTCTCTAATGAGATGGTACTTTCTTTCAATATGTTTTCCACGTTTGGGACTTCTAGGTTCCTTGGAATTAGCAACTGCACCACTATTGTCACGATACAAAGTAATGGGCAAGGGCATATTTGGAACGATTTCCAAATCTGCCAAGAACTTGTGGAGCCTCATTGCTTCTTTAGCTACTTCGCATGCAACTATATATTTCGCTTCCATCGTGGAGTTAGCTATATGACTTTGTTTAATGCTTTTCCACACTATAACTCCTCTGTTAAGAGTGAAAACTGATCATGAGGTAGATTTCTTGGAATCTACATGAGTCTGAAAATCAAAATAAGCGTATCCTGTAAGGATCAAATCCTTAGGTCCATACACAAGCATATAGTTCCTCATTCTCCCTAGATACTTGAGGATGTTTTTGACAGCCGTCCAATGACTGTGGCCCGGTTTAGATTGGAATTTGCTAACGATTTCAACTACAAAGCATATGTCAGGACAACACAACATAGTGTACATCAAACTCCCAACTGCTGATGCATATGGAATTCTTTTCATTTCCTTAACTTCTTGAGGTGTCTTAGGAGATTATTCTTTTGACAGATGAATTCCATGTCTAAAAGGTAACACACATTTTTTTGGAATTTTTCATGTTATATCTCGACAACATTTTGTCAATATAAGATGCCTGAGATAGTATTAAGGTTATGTTCTTTTGATTTTGAAAAATCCAAATCCCAAGAACATATTGAGCATCTCCCAAATCTTTCATTTGGAATTGTGATGCTAACCATCTTTTTACGTCAGCAAGGAAACTTGTCTCATTCCCAATGAGCAAGATATCATCAACATAAAAGACCAAGAATGCTATAGTTTTGTTTACTATCTTCTTGTATATACAAAGTTTGTCAACATTCTGTTCAAAGCCATAATATTTGAATGTAGTGTCAAATCTTATATTCCAGGATCTAGAAGCTTGTTTCAACCCAATAATGGATCTCTTAAGCTTACAAACCTTTTGTTCTTGGCCCTGTTTAATGAACCCTTCTGGTTGAGACATAAAAATACTTTCATCAAGATGGCCATTCAAAAAGGTTGTCTTAACATCCATTTTCCATATCTCATAGTCATAATATGCGACAATGGATAAGAGTATTCTTATTGATTTTATCATTGCAAAAGGAGAGAAGGTTTCTTTATAGCCAATCCCCTCTCTTTGGGTAAAACCTTTTTCCATGAGTCTGGCTTTATAGGTTTGCACCTTGCTAGTTTGGTCTCTTTTTCTCTTGTAGATCCCTTTACAACCTATAGATTTAACCTCATGTGGTTGAACTACAAGATCTCAGACAGAATTGAAGTACATAGACTCCATTTCTATGTCCATGGCTTTTATCCATTGTTCCCTATCAACATCTTCCATTTCCTATTTAAAGGTCAATGGATCCTCTAGACCATCATCAAGTATGATGTCTTGGGTTTCTGTTAAACCCATGTACCGTTCAAGTTGATGGACAATCCTTCTACTACGTCGAGGCATTCTCAACTCTTGAGAAGAATGTGATGGAGCAACAACCGTTGTTGATGGACCAACTTCATCAACAACTTTTGTTGACTTATCTGTGGTATCTTTGGTCATTTCTTTCAATATTAGTTTACTGCAAGGTTGACGACTTCTAATATGATCTTCTTCATCGAATATAGCATTTGTCGAAACAAATACTTTATCTTCTTGAGGATCATAGAACAATCCTCCTTAAAGAGGCATAACTTCGAACGTTGTTCCAATTTCGTAGGGTTTTGTACCAACACATGTGCCGAAAATCCCCAGACCCGAAAGTAATGTAAACTACCTTTACGTCCTTTCCATAACTCATACGGTATTTCAGAAACACTTTTTAAGGGAACTATGTTCAGACTATATACTACAGTCTGTACTACATACCCCTCCCCCCCCCCCCCCCCCAACTCGTGCTCTTACATTCATCGGACCACAAAGGTCTAAATGTATAAGTTCGAGGGGTTCTTCGGCACGAAGACCTTTTCCAGTAAAAGATCTTTTAGTCATTTTTACCTCAAGAAATGATTCACAAGAAGGTAAAGAACTGTCTTTTAACTGATTTAGATGACCGTTTTTAACTAATCTCTCAATCCTGTTGAGATTTATGTGACCAAGTCTTGAGATGCTAAAGATAGGCGTTAGAAGAAATCTTACAGGAAACCATGAGAAAGAAATGAGAAACATCAAATTAATCCTGGTAAAAGAACTCGAAGTAAAGGAGTTGGGACACCTAAAATACTTCCTAGGCATGGAAGTAGCTCGCTCAGGCAAAGGTTTGTGTATCTCCCAAAGAAAGTATATTCTTGACTTCTAAATGAAACATATATGCTTGGATGTAAACCTGCTAAAACTCCAATTGATCCAAATTTCCAGTTAGGAAAAGAAAATATCATGACCAACAAAGAACAATACCAAAAATTGGTTGGAAAGTTGATATATCTTACTCACACTCGACTGGATATATATATATATATTTGCAGTTAGCTATGTGAGTCAATTTATGAATAATCCCATTGAAGAACACATGCATGCAATCTACAGGATTCTGTGATACTTAAAAGAACTCGAAGTAAAGGAGTTGGGACACCTAAAATACTTCCTAGGCATGGAAGTAGCTCGCTCAGGCAAAGGTTTGTGTATCTCCCAAAGAAAGTATATTCTTGACTTCTAAATGAAACAGATATGCTTGGATGTAAACCTGCTAAAACTCCAATTGATCCAAATTTCCAGTTAGGAAAAGAAAATATCATGACCAACAAAGAACAATACCAAAAATTGGTTGGAAAGTTGATATATCTTACTCACACTCGACTGGATATATATATATATATTTGCAGTTAGCTATGTGAGTCAATTTATGAATAATCCCATTGAAGAACACATGCATGCAATCTACAGGATTCTGTGATACTTAAAAGAAACACCTGGAGAGGGATTACGTTTTAAGAAATCAACACAACGAACGGTTGAAATCTTCCCTGATGTCGATTGGGCCAGTTTAAAAGTAGATCAAAGATCAACTATCAGTTATTTCATCTTCATTTGGGAAAACCTATTCACATGGAGAAGCAAAAAACAATCAGTGGTGTCAAAAAGCAATATAGAAGCTAAGTTAAGAGTCTTGGCACAAGGAGTACGTGAAGGAATATGGATCCAAAGAATCCTATCAGAATTAAAAGTACCACTAGAGGTGCCCATGGAAATCTATTGCGATTACCAAGCTACCATAAGTGATAACTTGTAGAAATACAAGTCAATTGAAGGAACTATTATCAAAGAGTACCTATGAGCGGAAGCAAGATCGTTTTAAATTCATTGTGATAGAAAAACCGCATTCACAAACATAAAAAGTTATGCATCTACAAACAAATTACGACATGCTTTTCAAACTTAAATAACAAAAGAACGAGAGACATTCCTCTTGAAGAATTTTTCTTCCCTTTATATCTCGCTCTCATCAAGGCCAACAACTTTCACTGTCGCTGAGATCGTCAAGTCTATCGTCCACCAAATCATGTTGTCGCTCACCACCGAGCCGTCTTCTATAAGAACATGCAACAAGGAGGACACCACCACTCAGTAACCTCAGTATTCTCAGAGTGAGAATCCAGGAGGTGTGAGCTCTGTTGGATTTGGTAGAGGGGAGGAGGAAACTACGATCGTTTACAACGATAAGCAAGTGGGAGAGGTTTTGTGTCTATCGCGTAGTAAAATAGGGTTGATCGTTTAGTAAAACGGGGTTGATCGTTTAGGTAAATCGCTCGCGCACGCGATCACTTAGTAAAAGTTAGACGATCGTTTAGGAAAGCCACGCGTGTACACGATTGTTTAGGACAATTTGAGCTATCGTGTATGCTCTCGTTTACTAGACGATGGGCAGTGTACTAATCGTGAAGCGATTATTCGATATATTTGCAAAATGAAAACTATTTTCATTTTATTCTTCAGTTACAAAAACTTAATGTAACCTCCCACTATCTCGTGCAGTTATGGAGAAAAACCAACAATTATCTCATAATTATTTAATTAAAAAATAAATATAATCATATTATATTTATAACCTATAGTTTTAATATCACATCATATGCAACATATAAACCATAGTATTTTTCTCCTCCACTAGATATAAATCATATTTATATCATTTTCCTCCAATTAATGTATCTCATACATCTCGTCAACTATATCATATGTAATTGACCCATTTAATTATATCATATATAATCAAACTCCCTCTTGTCAATTTGAACACTTCAAATTGACCCAAAAACTGATTCTCAACTTGAATCCATTAAACTACCAAGGGGACCTTATGGACTTGTGGCTTGAAGCTCCAACGGTACATGAATAGCTGACTAAACTCTTTAGCCATAAGATCCACCATCCGTTAACTGCCAGACATTCCACTAAAGACCAACAGCTGCACTCTTCTCACCACAGATATATTTCTATGTCCATCGGATATAACCAATCAATAGTATGATAACCCTTCACAAATGCTCGTAAGTACAGTTGGGCCAATTTACCGTTTTGCCCCTGTAGTTACATCTAATTCCTCAAGTACCACTAATCCCTCTAATGAACAATACAACATAGTCCTACTATATGTGGACACCTCTTGGGCCATGAGAAGGTGTGTGGTGCCACATCGTTCAAGCCCCAGAATCAGCCCTTAAGGGAGCAATCTATCTACTTACCCCTACTTTGGGGAAGGAGTGAATTCCATCTTGTGTAGATGAGTTCCTAGCTCCCAAATCAAACGAATCCCCAAAGTGGTAGGTTTGAGTCAGCAATTTGGCCACTCGCACCCATGCAAACTAAAGGACCGCCCTCAAAGGCAGGAGTTCCCAACTCACTCAAGATTGAGGTCACCTATTGTCATCCTAGTGAAGTGAGTCTTTGTCATGAACTCATGTTACCTATTGTCATCCTAGTGAAGTGAAGTCTTTGTCATGAACTGTGTTATATAACGAGACTATAACACTTCGTGGTCCGGTCTTATACAAATTCCTTTCTATAGGACACCCCCCTCACATGTCTCCACATGAATGATCGGGATCAGACCATCTATAGCAAGTCACAATACTTGTAACTATTATACAAAACGGGCCACATCCATAGCATCACCAGGATAAGGTTTCCCTCTATCTATCTATTATAAACCATTTTGGTTATCACTTCAGGCATGATCCACTTGTATGTCTCCACATACATGCTTAAGTTACAACGACAACCAGGGATCTTAGTTTATTGGTTTGTGGTAAAGCAAATAAAACATCTCATGTTTCATAGACAATTGTGAAGAAAAATATCATATATTATTACATCACAAATGTTTGTTCAATATAGTGTTTACAAACTACAGGACCCAACGATAGTTTAGGATATCATCCCCAATAATTTTATCTCCATCATCTAAAAGAATAAGAAAAAAAAAAAAAAGCTCTGAAAATAATCACAATATGCGATCATACATCTCCAATGCCTAATCTATCTAAATTTTGAGCTAATGTCGCTATTTTAATGCAGAACTCCCACTGATGTGATCAAACAAGAAATATCAGAAACAAAAGCACGATCGCATAACCAGTTAATGTGACAAGCTCAGGCGATGAAGCATGATATGAATGGGTGGTGGAAGTCAAATCTCAGATTGAGTTGGTAGCTGAAACTTCGTTGAAGATTCAATGAACTTCTGACGCATTGCAGGCGACACGTCAGGGTATGAAATTTAATGCATCCTATCAACACAATCATGAGTGAGAGAAGAGAAGTCATCATCAGACACCTATAAATACCCATGCAATCGCTATGCAAAATATACGAGGGTCATAAAAATTTTGAGAAGAAAAATCTAGCAAGAATCCTTCTCCTTCAACTATAAAAACACCTTGGTGAGAACCTAGGTCTCTTGTGGAAGAAGAGAAGCTCCATTGTTCGATTTTTAAGTGAAACAGTCAGCATAAAACCCGGAGGGAGCAAGACATTGCACATCACGACTTGATTCTCTATCCCTTCCTTTATCTTACAGTGTATTTATGTTGTATTGTTAACATTAAAGAATTCAAGTATGCAATATGAATACCTATTTATCCCATTCTTTATTCATTTCTTCTATCACTATCATGAGTAGCTAAATTACCTTATGGGTTGAGAAGCATATAACCAACATGAACTAAGCAACAAAAGAATTATGTGATCACTTATTTTATGTATGCCGACTCGTGTCACTTGAATAATTCGAAAGATTATTCCAAGTAAATTGAATCTAGATTTGAAAGAAATAAGATTTAGAATTCGTAAAATAAGAGGAGATGCTCCTTAGAAATAAATACATCTTTTGCATATTGTACTTATCGCATGTATCCTAGAGATATGGTAGTGTGGCTAAATACACTGAAAAGTGTTGGTTGTATATCGAGTGTGCTGCTTGAATGTCTAACTCATCTAGTTGCTTAGGGAGTATTGGTGAAAATTCTTCTTAATCCTATTATTGCATGCTAGTATCCACAACCACTGCTCACACTATTTCACTTGAAGCACAACCCTCAATGCATAAAATTTAGATTTAGAATAAAACCAAAAACCAACTATTCGTGTGAACATTTCATTTGCATTAAGATCTGAGTATCAGTTCACCGTACACTTGTAAACAATCCCTGAGTTCGACCCTGGACTTACCAGGACTCTAGTTGGACTTACATTTGGGTTCTACTAGAAAAAACAAAGCATTATAATCTCTAGTTAGACTATTCTTATTGATCTTTGCAGACCTTGATTGCTGGTGTATTGTACCTTGACTGTGAAAAAGGTACAGGCATTCTATGAGTGAAAGGTCCACACCTGAGCTTGTATATGACCCAGAAATTAAGAGAACCTTTCGCAGAAGGCAGAGAGTTAATAGAAGAAGATGATAGAATAGAGCTCGAAGGATGGAAAAACAACAAAATCATCTTGAAGTGCTACAAATAGTAAATAACAATGAAGACGATGCACTTACCAATCCCATTCTATTGGCAAACGATCGCAACAGACGGATTAGGGATTATGACTTGCCAAATTTATATGATTTCTCACCAGGAATTATGCGACCGGCCTAGGATGGGACCAGATTTGAAATGAAGCCCGTAATGTTTTAAATGATTCAAATGTAGGATTATATCAGCATGCAGTAGAAGCAACAAGGATCAGTAAGTATTCTAAGTCATTAATTTTGGCTATAAATAAAGCATGCTCATACAATAATAAGAGGGCAAGTCATACATTTGTAAAACCTCTTGAATCTCGAATTCAGCTGCAAATTTTCTCCAAATATTCTTGTAAACCACCTCAAGGTCTTCTCTACTATTCTCTTGGAGCCTTAGATTCAGTTGTGGGACTCAAAATAAGCTTGAATAAAGGGAATTTGGAGAAGAAGCTCATTGTTGCACCTGTGGAGGAACACTTTCTTCAACTTAAGTTTTTCAGCAAAAAATCAACTAATGCATGCTCAATTCTCAGCTCAATCTTTCTTATTTATTGCAAGACCATCATGCAAAGAAGAAGATTGTATGAAGAGCACCTCATGCTTGAAAGATTGAATCAAGAATAAGGTGGGAATTCTGCGAGCTACTTGGTTGAATAGTGGAAATCTCCCACTTTTTCTATTTGTGTTTTTCAAATTTTGATTTCCAAAATGATTTCTAAAATCAATTTTGTTTTCAAAATTAAAAATTTATTAATTTTACAAAATTAATTCATTAATTAATTTTCTAATAAAATTAATAATAAATAATTAATTAAACTATTTAATTAATTCTAATTAATTTAATATCAAATATTAAATTAATTTTACACTAATTCCATCATCATGAATCCCTATTCATGAGTTTAATATATAAATCATATTTAAATATTATTTGTTTCTCCAATTTTATTTAATTTCAAAATTAAATGCGTAATTATATCATATATAATTACTAATTCCCTTAATTCTAATTTGAACGTTTCAAATTATCTTATCACACTACTTGATAATGGGCAGAAATGCACGTTATCATAGTGCTAAGTTCTTAAACAATGTTGGATTGCATTGATAAAATATGTTAAATTGCGTTCATTAAGCATAAATTCTATAATATTGCGGTCGCATGCGTTCAACGCATTAGAACTATTGATTTTGGTATTTTTGTGCAGAATATGCATTAACGCAATACAAAGATTGCGATCATAGGAATTCATTGGTCGAGCGCAACTTCACCGCAAGACTTTGACTTGATCGTGCTCGCAAACATTCACCCGAGAAGGATCGCTGCAACTTGGTCAGCGCAACATCGTGGGCACATCTAGGTGAAAAGCCAATTAAGAGCGATGGGACAGAAAACTGATGATAGTCGAATCCAAATTAAGATGACAGCCGATAACGGTCACGAAGTACATTCAGCTTTATTGGTGATAATTATTTGACACGTCAATCAAGAATTAAAGCTGTCCCATCTATACAACTAGAAGAGAGAAGCCGCCTTTCACCATTGATACTCTATAAATACCAAGTGCATTCTTCAGAAAAGAGGTTGACGATATATATAACCAATTCACCGTCGTTGCAACCAGTTGCTTCTGTTCTTAGTTTTCTTCCATTTTAAGGCAAAGCAAGAGAATAGTGGTGGCGCCGGAGATCGCCCAAGGCAACTCGAGAGAGAACCTTGGGGTGTAAGAGCAGAGAGTGGGCCAACTCTCGCAAGAGCGAGAATATCTTTAGAGTACGAGTAGAAATAGTGTAAACGCCTGGCAGCAAGAAATTGCTACCAGGCTCTTTACTATACTTGCATTGTTATTTGTACTTCAGCTTCATATCTATTCAATGGAAGTTCTATTTCTATATCTGCTCACTCTCTTAATACGTATGAGTAGCTAAACTAGTTGAATGGGTTGAGAAGAACTAAGCTAACATGACCTAGGAAGTTCATTGCTTGCGATTGTCTTGTTTTATGCTGTGCAAAATATCCTTTAGAGTTACTCGAGAGAAAGTCTAAAGAAAGAACCTAATGTCTCGAGAGAGCTAGGTTAAAATCTGGACTCGAAAGAGCAAGATTAAGCTTGCATAAACAAGAGATAGGGACTTAGAGATGAGCTCTGTTTGTCAACTTGCATCGCATGCATCCTAGGAATGGGAATGATATTATGTGGTCGCATATTTGTGTGAATGTCATGTTGTCATCGCATAAATAGAGATAGAGGTTTATGTGTAAACCCTATAGACTTATCGCATATTTATCGCATGTGTTCTAGCCTTAGAAGCTGTGGTATTTGCACCGAGAGGTGGTTTACTGTTGTATGCATGTTGCATGATCACAAGCATGAACGCATTCTAGGCAGTGTTAGCCAAAATCTTTCTCAACCCGTTCACCGCATATTCATCGTATTTCCCGTTTACCATCTCTTTTCAAACTCCGCCGCATTTGTTATTTATTTTTAATCAACGGAATCAACAAACCAAACACTTTATTTATTTTCCCAATTACCGCAAAGTTTTCATAAAAAATTACCAACGCAATCTATTTTCACAAGTCCCTATGTTCGACCCTGGACTTACCAAGAAACTCAGAGGAATTTACACTTGAATTCCGTTGGGGAAACTTGAGTGCACAACGCAATTCCATCAACCATATCATCCATATTTCCACTTCATAAAATAACGCATCACTACTCTAAGGCTAATCCATTTATGAGCTAGTAAAGGGACCTCGTGGACCTAAAAATCATGGGCTTCAACAATCCAAGATTAATTGGCTAAAATCTTTACACCGAATTAACCCCCATTTTTTAACTAATGGGTCACTCCATTAAAGCCCACAGTTACACTCCCCTCACTGTAGATATATTATGTCCACTCGATATAACCATGATGAGTAAGTTAACCCTATCACAAGTTGTTCATAATAATGGCTAGGTCAAATGCCTGTTTTACCCCCAAGATTACCTCTTGTTCCTTAAGTCCCACTTATCCTCTAATGAAAAATTGGTTTGTGATCCAATCAACAAACCGAGTCCCTCATGGGCCAATGAGAGTGTAGGGCCCCTTGTTCTAGATGGAATTCACTCTTACCCGCTTTCAGGGATAGTAGAGAGGTTGTTCAAGACCCAGAGTCAACATTTAAGGGAACAACCTCTCTACTATACCTAAAAGCAGGTAGGAGTGAATTCCATCTTGCACTTTATGTCTCCAGCTATCTACCCATTCTTACCCCTGAAATGGAGGTTTATTGATCCGACACTATTGAGCCAACCCTCACCTATGCAAATCTAAGGATAATCCCAAATAAATAGGAATTCATAGTTAGTTCAGGATTATGGTTAAATTACCTAGGTCATCGCTTTGAAATAGTTAGTCTTAAATTGTAAATAGCGTTATAAAGTAAGAGTGACTCATTTCGTGGTTCGATCTTGTACAAATCCATTGCACAGGACGCCCCCACTCCTCATGTCATAACATGTATGAATTAGGATCACTTCGTCTGTAGCACTTGACAACTCTTTGTAACAACTACAGAGTGGGCCACATCCAATAGTATTACCAAAATAAGGCACCCAACCTCATTCATATACTATAGATCATTTTGACGATTTTCTTGAACTAGATCCACTTTTATGTCTCCACATAAAGTTCAAGTACTCATGTAATAGTCATGGATCTTTTATTTTATTGGATTTATTTCTAAAACGAAATAAGTAATTCATATATTCAATAACAACTTATTGAATTTTTAGAATAAGTTTTATAATTTACAAACTACGAGTTTTAGGACATAAAATCCAACAAACTCCCACTTGAACTAAAACTCCTAGTGGTAACTTATATATTCGAATATATAATATTGAGTTTGTGAGTTTTACAGAGAAATACAATAAACAAGGGCATCACATACCCATGGTTTACCATTTGGTATCCCATACCCAGTTTTTCTCCCACTTGCCCTAGGCTATTTACCTGGTAGTCCTAGTCTAACTTGGAGATTCTCAAACACTTTAGCCGATAGAATCGTTGTAAACATGTTAATGTACAATACACTTCTTATTAAACTATATGGGGAATCATCTTATTCTCACAACACTTGTTTCTCAATAATGGCTAGGAAGTCATACTTTCCTCCCACGACATCAAGGTACTCTCAACTCTTTGAGTAAGATGCATCTGACCTGTCTAAATAGCTCTTGTTTACAGTGTTAATTCAATAACTCTTTATTGATATATGTAAGATTTTATGGAAACTAATAGTATATGGTGATCTCGAACAATATTCCAATAATTGGAATGATGTTGAGAAAACAATTTAAGGCAATTAGAAAGTTTTTATTGGATTTCATGTTCTATCAAATAGACCTAGAAACTTTAAACTTTCTATACTTTGATCCAATTGAAGTATTTTGGTTTTAATTTACCTAACAAGTTTTGTACACTTTGAACTTTTCAAGTGTTGTAAATTTATCACTTAGGTTAAATAACAACTTGCCTTTATTGACTTCTAGCCATTTTTAAATATCTGAATATTTGCAAATGGCTTTTAACTAGGTTGATTCTTAACAGAAGTTGCTATGCAATAGAACAAACATAACCTTTGCTATTGAACATTTCATTTACAACAAAAATATATACAATTTGTTCTTTAATTTAAGATAAACTAGCTTTTATTACAATAATAAAAGCTGATAAAATTATCTTCAAACAACAACATCTCCTACTGGTCATGTTGAGGACAACAAGCAATCCTCAGGAACTAGTTTGCCTGTTTTGCTTTCTCTGCTCTCTTCTCAACAAGGTACTGAGGGCAGTTTCTCTTCCAATTCCCTTCCTTGTTGTAGCAGAAACACTTTATTTTGTCTGTAGCATTAGCCTTGAATTTTCTACCAGTGGATTTCTTCTTCTCTTTCCCTTTGTTCTTCTTAACAGGAATACTCTTACTCTGTAACGAGGAAACAACATCAGGCTTTTTGGAGGATGTTCCTCTCTTCTCAACGGTAGTAACGTGTACTTCTGATTTCAGACCTTTAGCTCTCATCATTGTCTGGTAAGCCTGTAGCTCATTCAGAAGAGTAGTCGAGCTATATTCTATTCTATTCATAAGTGTGTTCATGTAGAACTGCAGAAAACTCTTCAAAAGAGATTCTAGAATAAAACCAACTTGACTCATTTTGTCAACAACAACCTCATTTACTTCTGTCACATTGAAATGGACCATCATGTCCAGGACATATTCTCTAATAGAGGCCCCCTCTTTCATACGGTAGTTGTAAACATATTTAGTAGCATCATGCCTAAGGGAGAAGGACGGTTGTTCGAACATCCCACATAAAGCTTTCATAATCTCTTTGGTAGTACCTATAACCTCATGTTTCTTTTCCAAAACATCAGATATGCTGGCGAGGATATAGGCACGAGCTTTGTCATTCTTCTTGATCCATTTTTTGGTTTGCATTTGAGCCAGGAATGCAAGAACAATCCTCTGTTAAAACAAATCGTAAATCGTCTATCACCAGTATAGTATTTAGGTTTGGTTTGCAAGTTGCATAATTATCCCAAATCAGTTTATCAGACACCAACAATTGTACTAGTGAACTCGTCATTCTGAAAAAATATAAACAAATTTTATAAAGGAATTGTTTTTTAAACCCAATCAAGTTTTAGCAAAGTAATAATATACCCAAGATTATTTTTGCAACGATACTACAACAAGACATTCTTGACTAAATACTATCTCCAGAATAACTCATATTTTGATAGTTATTTAGCTACCATTTTTTGTCAGAAATTACTAACTCTTTAGTAATCCTGTAAGTGTAACCTTCTATTTTTAGACCTCAGAAGTTCGATCCCAACGATGCTCCTGAAGTTGGAAAGTTAAAGTTGAAATCGACTTTAGAAATTCTATCCATTTGTGGAGTTTGAGTTTTTCTGAATTCTATGTTAAAACCCTCCGAGGAGATAGCGTCGTTAAACTAACAGGAGCAACATAGAAATCTCATGGTTCAAACCAACAGAAGAGACCATAGGATATGTTGACACATATCCTTCACCCATTTATTGTGAACTACTTCCTCCATTCACTTTGTTCTTGATCTATGACAAACACTTTCTGAATGGAGGTCACTCCCAGGGTGACAACTGCTGCACGAATCTCACAGTTGGAATTATGTAGGGACGTGAGAATTGAAATCAATATATCATATATTTGATTTTCCATTGAACAACTTCCCTTCATTCATTATGATCAATTCACACAAACACTTTTTGAATGGAGGTCACCCTCAGGGTGACACGAAGTGTTGCATGAACCTTTCGATGTGAACATCTTGAGAACGTGAAAATTTAAAATCAAAACATCACAATTGATTTTAAAGTGAACAATTTTCCCCATTCACCAAAATCTTAATTCATGTAAACGCTTTCCGAATGAAGGTCACTCCTAGGGTGACACGAAGTACCACATGAATTTCAATCGTGAACTCTAAGGGACGTGAGAGCTAAAAATAATCATATCATATATGTTTATTAATCTCCCACTAAAGCATTCTAACATATCATATACGTTATTTGATTTTCATTGAAGTGTTCTAATAGCATATCATACATGTTATTAAACTCTCATTGAAGTGTTATAACGTTAAACGGGGTATACATTTTCTTAGGCTTGTTTTGGCTAATTAAACAACCTAAGTCTAGGTGTTTATCCAAGTATAACGTTTATATTTGGATTTAACCTACGATGTCTAGGTGATAAATCAGTTTTAAAACCTCACGTCGCTCATGTATTGCTCAAAAAACTGATTAACAACGCTCAATTATTCGGGCATAATCCCCAAGTAGGAGGTGTTCCGTAGACCATCAACTTAAATACCCCTAGCCTTCGATAGGATTATATACCGATTGAGTTTGTCACTCGAGTTTTATAAGTTTTAACGACCTATTTTAACTATTAAAACGAGTGGTTAACTTACGTGAGCATGTAGCTATTCTTTGTTATGGATTTTAAATGTCTAACCCAAATTTATAATAGCTTACAAAATTTTAGACATGCTAAACATCCACAACATTCATCAAAGGCATTCAATATTTAATATAACATTTATATTAAATAAAAGAAATCCTAAACATGCATACTATATATTATAACATTTTATAACATACTTTCAATGTATGTAACATACTTCCTATGGTGGGATTTTAAATCTACATGACATACTGTATGGACATACAAGATTTATTTAATTATAACATATATCACATGTATAATTAATTAAACACATACTGATATGGTTTTAGTTTTGGCACTTTCAAGCAAACAAAGCCTAACTATTATAAAAAGCAGCAAGAAACAACTCAAAACTCTTCCGGATAATTCGAACCGCTCCAAACTAGACCCAAACAGCTTGAACCAGATGTGAACCGCCTGAACTGGACCAACCAAAACTCTTTTGAAGCTCAACCAGATAGGACAAGAAAAGATCCGGTAAAACCAGCTCAAAACTCGCCCACTCGAACGTCAAATCGGTTAACAACTCGCTTCCTTGCAAGGTCAACGCTCGTCAAGCTGGTCAAACTCGCCTAGACCGTTTGATACTCGATCTTTAATGGCTGGATGAAGAAAACTCGATCGTTGGCTGGTTTAAACTCTCTGCTCGACTGGTTCAACTTACTACTCGATGGCTCAACTTGCTACTCGACGCTTGTTGAAACTCGATCCTCGCTCGAATATGAGCAACATTGCAATGCTCCAGGGCAACGTTGCAATGCTGCCTGGACAGAAGTTCACGATCAGTTATCTGCAACTCGACCTTCTTCACTTCTTTCTTCAATTACAACTTAATTCCAACTCTAATGACTTTAAATAAATTATAGGCTCTTGAGCACACATATAAGCTCATTAAACAAGAGCCAATTACAAATTTAACTTAGGAATCAAAGAGAATTTAAATGCCAAATCTTAGAAAACTATATCAGTGCACCATTTTCATATATATAATGGAAAAACACCCACCACACCAACATTAAACCAAATTGAATGCTTAAATGATGTTCTGATAAAAAAGAGCTATTATTCCTAACTTAATTCGAGCTCGTTAGTGGATTTTAGGTGTTTATTTCTCTATTTTGTAGGTAACGAGCAACCAAGAGGCAGAATCGGGGGTTTGAGGCTGATTCAGGATGATTTGAAGCAATTTAGAGTAGATTTTTGCATATGGGCTTCAAGGAACTTAAAATGACCAAAATACCCCTACTAGAGCGTCACAACGCTCAAGATTGGTTATGTCTGACGCTAAACTGATGCTTAGAGCCATAGATCGAAGTGTAGGGGTTCATAAAAGTGACTCTAACCTGACTCTTGTTGAAGTTTCAGTAGTTTCATTGGAAATCTCATGCAACACGACCTTACTACGTGGACTGTGCTCCCTAATATGATTATCCTCCAGGAAAGTAGCATTCGTCAAAACAAACACCCTATTTTCCGACGGATCATAAAAATAACCCTTCGTGTACCTTTGGGGTAGCCTACAAAGAGGCTAACCTCGACCATGGTTCCAACTTCTTAGGATTTGCCTCAAGCACAGGTACAGGGCAACCACAAATGCGGAAGTGACGTAAATAAGCTTTACGCCCGTTCCACGACTCCGGAGGTGTTCTCACAACACTCTTGGAAGGAACACAGTTGAGTATGTAAACTGCAGTCTCTACTACAAGACCCCCAAACGAGTCTGGTAAAGAAGCGTAACTCATCATCGAACAAACCATGTCCAACAAGGTTCTATTTCTCCTCTCTATTACACCATTTTGCTGAGATGTACCCGACGCTGAGAGTTGGGAAATGATTCCATGTTCTATCAAATATTCTTGGAATGTCGAGTCCAAAAACTCTCCATCTCGATCGGATGAAGTGTTTTAATCCATCTATCCAATGTGTTTTCAACTTCAGCCTTGAACTCTTTGAACTTTTCAATGGATTCAAACTTTCGTTGCATAAGATAAACATACCCATACCTAGAGCAATCATCAGTAAAATTGATAAAATACTCATAGCCACCTTGAGCTTGCACATTCATAGGACCACAAATATAAGCCCTCTCTTCTTCTACTCTTTCTTAGAATATTAGGAAGCATGTAGTTGAGATTGAACTCGGGGACTTGAGATAAAGTTTTATGTGGATCTCTTGTTAAGATTTATAATTAAAAATCAAAAGATTTAGATTGACGTTTGTTTCATTTAGGAAGAGGAAATAAGGATTCGAAGAATAATTTGAGTGTAACAGACCTAATTAAGCATGTAAAGTAAATTCAATGATGAATTTGGCATGTGCAGGTAGGTCAAAGTCAATTGTCAAAGTCAACGGTCAAACGGTCAAAGTAAAAGGAGAAAAATCAACATTTTGAAAGTGGTGAAATTTTGGTAATTTCTGAGTTTTAAAAGTAAATTTGGCTTGTTTAAGACTTATTGGGCATAAATGTGCTGGAAATTAAAGGAAATTAAGGAAAAATGATGAGAACCGAGAGGAAAAGGGATGGCTTTGAGAGATTTTGGAAAAATTGAGGTATTTTCTATTGAAATTTCTTATTGGATCATCTGAGCACGTGTTAAATCGGAAATTGAAGCTGGAAAACGAAGAGAAAAAGGGAATTTCAAATTTTTTTGAGTTTGGCCAACCGAAGAAGAGGAAAAAGTTGTTTCCAAATTAGGGCCGTTGTTGTGAAGAAAAATTAGGCAAAATGCAACCAAATTAAAGAGTACGTAAAGAAGAAGCTCGTAGGAGGCTTGATTTGAAGAAATTTGGCCGGAGAAGTAAGGAAAACGAAGAAAAACATGGCACTAGAGTTATCGCAAAAATAGAGGATGCTCGGGTTTTTAGCAAATTGGTGGAGTTAAAGGTTAATTCGAAGCTCCAACTTTAAAGGAAAGTTACTTATAAGGTTCTTCTAGAGTTATATGGTCTTTAATTTGATCTTTATTGGTTATAATTTCTAATTTTAAGCTCTAAAAGTTCTGCAACTTCTCGTCGGAAAAACAGGGGCACCGTGGAGAGTTTGGTCGATTCCGGAAGTTCAAGGGCAATTCAGATGTCCAAACTTTGAGGTAAGTTAATTAAGAGGATGGGTAAAAGGTTTTTATAGGCTAATTAAGCTTTAAATGCCCAGAAAATGATGAATTTAAGTCTAAAATGCTCACTAGAAAAATAGAGGCCAAATCTGGAAATTTCTGGGCTGGAAGTTGAAGAAAGAGTTGAGTTTCCTTGTTGGACTCCTGTCTGTCATCTATTGTCCGTCATTAAAAGATGAAAAATAAATTTTAAGTTAATCGAGGTGTTCTCAAGCATAATTAGGGATCCAATTGGTATTGTTATGATACCTTAAACCTGAAATTATAAGAAATTGGGATCCTAAGTCAACTATGAAGCTGATTAATGGGTTAATTTGAAGTAAACCCTAATTAGGATTAATGAGAAAAATTAAGGAAAATTAGAATAGAATTAGTTCCTATTGAAGATTAATTTTAAGGTCTTGAGTTAATTTTAGAGCAATTGAAGGACCAAATTACAAAGAAAAATCTACCTTGGATCAAATTAGGGATTTGGCAAAAGTTTAAGTGAAATTGGTTATACTTGAAGATTAATTTTCAAATAATTGGATTATGGTCATGTGAAGGATAACTAGAGGATTATCAATATAATTTCAGGATAAACGGGAGATGGAGAAATCGAAATTATGAGGAGAAGCCGATTAACAGTGAATGGTTTATTTTTAATGTTTTGATATAGAAAGTAATTATATATGATAGTATGCTATGATTTATGAAATGTGATGACATGATCTGTTTTACTTGACTAATATTTAAAAAATATTTAAATCATGAATTCTGAACTCACATTGGTTTATATGAGTCTAATTTATGACAATGTAGCTTGGAATTAGAGTTTACACAATTGTGACTTGTATGTTTTACATGAAAATCTCTTGATGTTGAATTTAAAAATGTTGAATGTTTGTGAAAGTGGTTTCAAACTACTAATTCTTGTACTCGAGAGATGGTTATTTTCCTGTGCTACTTGAATGTGTTTCAGTAGCATCGCTCAAGCGATCAGGGGGCTACCGGGATCAAATGTGGCCAGAGTATACTGAGAAGTCCAGAGGAACCTACGCCTGTAGCGCCACCCAGGCTATCAGGGGGCTACCACCGGGGTCAGATGTGGCCAAAGTATACCAGGGAGTCCAGAGTAACCTGGACCTGTGGTGTGTATCTATGCTTAGCCTTGAGGCAGCTCTGCGTGTATGTATGACCTTGTGATTTGGTAGCTATGCGTGCATGTATGACTTTGTGATTTGGTTTACACTGTGGGGGGCATTCTTTGTCCAGAGTAACCCACCGTTGTAAACGAGTATTTGGGTATAGAGTTGGTGTGGTTTTCTGATAACAATTGAATGCTTTATAATGTGCTTATGAGAGTTGATCATGCCACTTTTTTTACTAGCACGTGTTTGAGATGTTGTTGAATCTTTTATACTTTGTTCAATGGTTTACTGAATGATTTGATAAACTTTATTGATGATTTAGAAAGCAATAACTTATGTTTATATTAAACTACCACTCACTGGGCTTTAGCTCATGCTTTCCATGTTTTATGTTTTTCCCCACCCCTAGGTAGCGACAAGTTCCTGGTGCCTACTGAGCCATCAGTCACCACTATTGTTGTTAAACATCTTTTGTATTGTTTGTGCATGTATTTGAGAGTATTCTAGAACAGCTAGAACTTGTGAGTTACATGTCATGGGAGGTTTTGTTAAAAATCATCCTTACTGTTGGTCTATAAATCTCTTTAAACAATATTGTGATTTAAACTGAATCAAGTTCTTAAACTCTGTCAATGAACATAGATTATTTTTTAAATGGGTTTGGAAGTCTGGGTTTGATCTTGAGTACAGGATATGTTAAAAATTGGGACGTTAGATGTCATAGAGAGAAGTGATGTTGAACGTCTTCACGCTTCGTTCTAGGTTTGAAGGGAAATCTAGAACGGGGTGTGACAACAAAGGTCAGAATGTACTAACTCAAGAGGCTCTTTGGCTCAATGTATTAAATATTTTTCAGTAAAAGGTCAGAATGTACAACAAAGGTCAGAATGTATTAAATATTTTTTAGTAAAAGGTCTTTTAGTCATCTTAGCCTCAAGGCAAGATTCATACACCGGTAAAGAATTTTTTTCTAACTCACTTAGAAGGCCATTCTTCACCAATCTCTCAATCCTATTGAGATTGATGTGCCCTAATCAAAGGTGCCAAAGTTGGGCATTTTCTTTGAAGAAATTCGTTGATGTATAGATTAAGTTACGATAGTTTTAAACAACTCTGTGTTATGGAGGGAACTTAAGGCTAACGGTCTTAGCACATACAAGTAAGATAAGCTATACAAATATTAACACCATCTTTATGAATAAACACTTTATCCACATTAAAAGAAAGCGTATATTTACATTGCAATAGGCACTTTATAGAAATAAGGTTCCTCTTAAGTTCAAGAACAACATATACATCGTTTAACACTAGAACGATAGCTGAGACGATGTGCCCGGTGCCTACTCGCATCGTCATCTCACCAGCCTCCAGCTGTCGCCAGGATCTAATCCCCTGAAAAGAGAACAAACGTGATTAGTGGCGCCCAAATAATTATCCAGGCAGAATCATCATTCTCCACTAAACAAGTTTCTAGTACAAGTAAATCATATTTACCTTTATCTGTCTTGGCCTTAGCCTTGGCGGCCTTTCTTTACTTCAGCCAGCGAGGACAATTCCTCTTCTAGTGTCCGTTCTGATTTTAGTGGAAACATTTTTCCTTTTCAATTGGCAGCGGACGCCTTCTTGGGGCGATAGGTGGTGGGTTAATAGGCGTTTTCCCTTTGCCCTTACCACTTTTCTTCTTCTTCCCCTTTGCAGAGTTAGAAGTAGAAGGTGCAGACTTCATTCCTGAGGTCGAACCTCGATGGAACATCCTGAAGGATGTAGCAACATGTTCCTCAACTCTCTTCCTTTCCTTACTTTTTAGTAAAGATTGGTATGTCTGAAACTCGTTAAGGAGAGTTATAAGGGTGTATTTCACTTTGTTAAGAATCACATTACGAATAAAATGCAGAAAACTCTCTAGCAAAGAATGCAAGATTATGCGAACCTAACTGCCCTTGTCAATTGTAGACCCATTCAACTCCGCCACATTGAAGTGGACCATCATGTTAAGCACATGTTCATGAACACAGCTGCCTTCCTCTATTTTAAAGTTGAATATGTATTTAAGCGACTCGTGCTTGAGCTTTTCAGACGGTTATCCAAATATCCCCCGTAGGGACTCCATGATCTCACGCACTGAGACCATGGCTCATGCTTCTTGGCCAACACGTCATTAAAACTTGCCAAGATATAGGCTTGGGCCTTCTCATTTGCTCGTGTCCATCGTTCGTTCGCCTCCCGAAAATTTTGAGTGGCGTTCGGAGCTGGAATAGATGGACAGACCTCTGTAAAAGAAAACATGAGATCCTCGATGATTAGAATAGTCGTGATCATGTGTTTCCATGTTGAAAAATTGTTGCCAGTAAGTTTCTCGATGCTAAGCAAAGCTAAAGTGGCTGTAGCCATTTTAAAACTTGTTACTGAAAAACGAGCAAACTTTTATAAGATTTTTCTAAACCACATTTTAACTAATTAATTTTATCAAAACAGTTTCAAGTACCCTAAGTGTTAAAGACTTCTATTTCGTAGTGATGCCCCAGCGAGGCAGGACAAACGTCACTGATGGGGTGATCAGATGCCCCTTCACTGGGATGAGACCTTCTCAACCATTAGGTAGAACTAACTTTTGGATTTGAACCTAACAGCCACCATTTTTTGGTCCAGAACTGTTAAGCTTTAACAATTTCGCGTAAGTGTGAGCCCTCACTTTCGACGCCAAAGTCTCGCCCTAATGAGCCCACTGTAAGGAAGGAGATTAGGACCAGAGACTAAGTAACCTTATCCTCTTTCAAGAGATCAAATAAAGAAATGCTCAAAACTACCATCCTATAGGGGGACACTCCTAGGGTGCCTCGAGGTGATGCGCAGAAACTTTATTCAATCCAACGAGGGAGACCGTGGGATATGCTGTCGCAGTTCCCGCTCCCACTTACTATGAATACTCTCTCCATCCACCTTCATATTGATCTACCCAAACACCATCCTTTAGGGGGACACTCCCAAGGTGCCATGAGGATAAGGATAGATCTCACGATGTGGACTATATTGGAGAAACGTGAAAGGTTTAAATAAAGCATCATATACCCCAAGTACCTCCCACTGAATGTTCTACCTAGGGGTTCATTAACCTAGAGAATCTGACTACTAATTTTAGTCTAAGTCATCTTTTTAAGTCCGCTCATAAACAATTTTTGTCTATGAAATAAACAAGTTCAAGTAGTCACATTTAAACATTTTAATGGACTGTCCTTAACTTGCATGCATGCATCAAATCTATCTAATTCACCTTTCCAGGTAGGTTCCTAGGTAGAGGTGTTACGTTTCCATCAACTTAAATACCCCAGCCTAGACAGAACCTGCCTTAGACAAAAGGTCCCTTATAGATAGATTTGCTACACTTTAACCTTTTATTAGTTAATTTAATCCTATTAAACTGATTAAAAGATTAAAGCCTAAAGGTTGCTAATCATATTAGAACCGTGAACTAAGGTCTATGTCATCCAAGTTTTAAACATTTTAAAACCATGAATTAAACCTAAGTAAGCATGCATGTCTTTTTTATTGCTTTTAGTTCCAATTTCTCTTTAACTTTTAAAAAGAAACAACTAAAATATTGTCATACAATGAGGTATTTATAACACTTATAAAGTAACCTATGTGTCATGTTTCATGCACTATCCGGTCATTACTATACATAACTTTTATATACATGTAATAACCAAGCAAACATGCTTTCCATACACCCTTATACTATTGCAATTGTAATATAAAGATGATGCATGTCAATGCTTTTATGCATGCATAAATATAACTCTTATATTATATGATGCATGAGCATTCTCTTACGTAATTAAAATTATGCTTCTCTAAATTATAAAATTTATAATAAAGAAATGATTCATGACCAATGCATAACCTAAGGTGGGATTTTTCTATATGTGCATACCATATGACATATAAAATAAACATACATCTCTATATTAAACAAAAGATTAACGAATGGGGATGAACTTTTAAAAAATCGAAATGAAAAATTCTATCTATTACATTTTTCCATCGAGCAAACCAGTTCACAGAAGAACCGGGTCTTGAATCACCGGGCGAAGCTCCATCGTTTAGTAAATGCCTCAAGTAAACGATCACTTAGTGCACACTAGACGATAGCGCGAAAAGCTAAACAATCGCTTAGACGAAAACGAGGCTGTATGCCTGATCGTCTAGACGATCGCTTAACGCGCAAAGAGGTACACCATTTATCGTGCGATTACTCTGTGATCGTATAGTCAGTAACTAAGCGATAAGGCTTGCTGAGCTATACGATCATCTAGTGCGCGCGTGCGTTAAACGACACTCGAGCATCCGATACTTAGCGATCGCCTACCCCATCATCTACACGATCCGACCAACTCTTGATCGTCTTCTTTCTCTAAGAACAGCAACCCTTGCTCCAAACTTCTTCACAAACAACTCAAAATTCAAATTAACTTTGAATTACAGACTCGATAACAATTAGTTATGCCAAAAAATGCAGGGGCCTTTACAATTAACTAAAAATGTAAAAGAATTAATCAAACTGAGGTTTCATCCCAAAAAACTCCATTAATCCACACATCCATAAACAATTTAACAATTAAAATGAAGACAAACATGCTGCACCCACCGAGAATGTATATGCAATTCTTTGCATCAATGAAATTGGAATATCAAAAACCTGGCTCTGATACCAATTGAAGGAACTCTTAAAAAAGAGTGTCTATGAGCTGAAATGGGTCTTTCCGATTTCATTATGACAGAATTACCACACATACATTCTAACATATAGATATGCATTGTAAACATTAAATGCTGGCATGCTTTAGCAATAAACACAAAAGACCGAGAGAACGTATCAGTTGAAGACTTTCTTCGATCGAACTCAGTTCTACATGAACGAACTCCTCTCCTTCCTTCTTGTCAAGCAAGCAATCGTCTAGCAGCACCATAGTCGTCTACACAATCAGCAGCCCATGAACAACAAGCAATTGGAGACGACACCACCACTCGAAGCCCTCAGTATTCTCGGAGTGAGAATCCAAAGGGTGGACTTTGATGGAATTGATAGAGGGGAGGAAGAAAAGTGATCGTGTAAAACAAACAAGCAAGTGGGAGAAAGAGATGACTATTATATAGTCGGGTGCTTGTCGTTTAGGTTGGGGTACACGATCATGTAGTAAATGCTAAGTGATCGTCTATCAAAAGGTAAACGATCTTTTAGTTATGCTCAAGCGCTAAGCGATCGTCTAGCAAAAGGTAAGTGAAGTTTAAATAATCGCGAGCGATCGTTTAGCTATACGGGTGTGCGATTGTTTAGGAGGCGAGCACTATCGTATAGGCTCTCAACACTAAGCGATCAAATACTTTCACACTGTGAGTGAATTTCCAAATCTCTTGCAAAATGAAAATAATTTTCATTTTATTCTACAGTTATAAGAACTGAATTCAACTTCCCACTTTTGCACGAATCTAGAGAAAACTTTGGCCAATTATCTCATAACCGGCCAATAATTAAAATAATGAATATCATCATATTATATTCTTAACCTATAGTTTAACATCATATATCACCTATAGTGTATTCTCCTCTACTTGATATAAATCATATTTATATCCAAATTCCTCAAAAATAATGTATCTCATACATTTAGTCAATCATATCATATATAATTAACTAGTTCAATTATATCATAATCGAACTCCCTCTTATCAATTTGAACATTTCAAACTGACCCAAAAATTGATTCTCTACTTTTATCCAAGAGGACCTTATGAACCTATGGCTCGAAGCTCCAACGGTATGTGAATAGCTGACTAAACTCTTTAGTCACCAGATCCACCATCCATTAACTGCCAGACATTCCACTAAAGATTGACAACTGAACTCTTCTTATCACAAATATATTTCTATGTCCACCAGATATAATCAATCATGGGTATGATAACCCTTCACAAATGCTCGTAAATATAGCTGGGCCAATTATCGTTTTGCCCCTGTAGTTACATCTCACTTCTTAAGTACCACTAATCCCTCTAATGAACAATACAACATAGTCCGACTATGTGTGAACACTTCTCGAGCCAAGAGAAGAAGTGTGGCGCCATCGTTCAAGCCCTGGAATCAGCCCTTAAGGGAGTTATCTGCCTACTTACCCCTGCTTCAAGGAAGGAGTAAATTCCACATTGTGTAGCTGAGTTCCCAACTCCCAATTCAGACGAATCTCCAAAGTAGTAGGTTTGAGTCGGCGGCCTGGCCACTCGCACCCATGCAAATCAAAGGACCGCCCTTAATGGTAGGAGTTTCCAACTCACTCAGGATTGAGGTCATGTTACCTATGGTCATCCTAATGAAGTGAAGTCTCTGCCATGAACCGTGTTATATACAAGACGTTAACACTACATGGTCAGGTCTTCTACAAACTCTTTGTATAGGACGCCTCCGCTCGCATGTCCCCTACACAAATGATCAGGATCAGACCATCTGTGACAAGTTACAACACTTGTAACTATTCCATAAAGAGGGTTGCATCCGTAGCGTTACCAGGATAAGGTTTCCCTCCTATATCCATATACTACAGACCATTTTGGTTATCACTTAAGACATGATCCACTTCTATGTCACCACATACATGTTTAAGTTACATAAAGATAACTAGAGATTTTAGTTTATTAGTTTGTCGTAAAGCAAATAAAACAATCAGATGAGCAAAAACAAGGAGTGAAGTAAAATCTCATATATTAACATCACAAGCATTCGTACAAACTGTTTACAAACTACAGGACACGAGACTTTATAATAGGAGTAGTTTGGTGTATTATATTTTTTTTTAACCAGACTCAAGGCTTATTAATAATGTAGGCTTTCGGCTTCTATCAAAAATGGCGCTGTTGTCAGGGAAGCAAGCAAATTAATGTCTTTTAGTTAGAGTTGACTGTTAAACTTTAAAAACGAAAAAAAAAAAATATTTTCCTTTTTGCGTATCTATTTGTTCTTTTATGGCAGAAAATATCAACAGGTATGGTTTTTAATATGTGGAACAAGGAGAATCACTAGAGGTAAGGGAGATTTGTGGCCTTAGAGATCAAATTTCTGAACTAACCTCTATTGTGCAAGCTTTGGCAAATATGCAGGTTTAGAATTTGCACGGCCCTGAGTGTGAATATTATTCTCCTTGAGAGTTGGCTGGTCAAACACTGTTGCCAATGCCATATCAGTCTACCCACACAGGTATTTCTTTAGAGGATATAGTTAGGGAACTTCTGATCGCTCTAGTGAGTTTGTGCAGGAATGCCCCTACTATTATGAACAGCCCATTAATTTCCAGCAGGACGACCTCTATTTCGAACGTGAGGTCAGAGCAGAAATTCAGAATTTGACTGACCAAATTGCTCAAATTTCTTAATCAATTAGGAAACTGGAGGCGTCTTGTGAATCACTCTCTGGGGATGCCGAGGTGAGTAGCGGAGATATGAGCATCAAGGATCCCACAGAACCAATGGTCCCTGGCATTTCTGAGCAAGGTAAGGCGTTAGATTATTCAAAGTGTGAACATACTATTGACTTTTCTAAGCGCACGGGAAATCATTTAGAGCCATCTTGTGTCTGTGGCACTGAGCTCGACCTTGTGATGGAATATACTAGACCGATTCGGATGATGATGTTTATCTTCTACCACAACAAGAACGAGTCAGTAAGGTTACGTACGAGTATGGGCTTAATTTGGAAGAATTCCAAGTAAAAGAGTTAGAGGCTCCTGAGCCAGGCAGGGCTACCCCAGGGCCCAATTTTTGTGCACGAACTTTCTATTAGGATTGGTGTCCTAAATCTCTTATAATCTCATAGTTTGTAAACTTTGTATAAACATATTGTTGTTAATAAATTAAGTGTTATTTTATAAGCATATACTTAATCCAATAAACTATGATTCCAAGGTTATTTCATGTAATTTAAACGATTATGTAGAGACATACAACTGGATCTTGTTTAAATAATAACCTAAACGGTCTGTATTAGATGGATAAGATTAGGTACCATATCCGGGTGACACTATGGATACGACCTGCTTTGTAGGTGTTACAAGTGTTGTAAAGTGCTACAAATGATCTGATCATAATCATTCATGTGGAGACATGTGAGCAGGGTATCCTATACAAAGGGTTTGTATAGTATCGGACTACGAAATGATTAATCTCTTTATACAACGTCGTTAATAATAGAGACTTACATTTCACTAGGATGACCATAGGTGACATGACTTGAATCCTGAGTGAGTTGTGAACTCCTGTTCATGAAGGCGATCCTTTTAACTACAAGGGCAAAATGGTAATTTTGGCTCAATAGTACTTACGAGCAATTTCTAAAGGGTCATCGCACTGTTGATTGGTTATATCCAATGGACAAAGAAATTTATCTGTAGTGCGAAGAGTGCAACTGTCAGTCTTTAGTGGAATGACCAACAGTTAACGGATGTTGGGTAATTTAATTAATAAGTTTAATTAATTATCCAAGTACCGTTGGAGCTTCAATCTATAGGTCCATAAAGTCCCCTCTGTAGCTCAACAGGGATTTAATTGAAAATTATTTTTGGATTAATTTGAAGTGTTCAAATTAATTGAGGGAATTAACTATATATGATATATTTAATTAAAGTAATTATATATGAGATATAATTAATATAATGTATTTGATACATTATAATATAAAGTAATATGAGAGGAATATGAATATGATTCAAATACTAATTATATGAATTAGATTCATGTAATTAAACCTAATATAAATATGATTTATATTAAATACTATAAATAAGTTGAGAAGAATTAAATATTTGAATATGATTCGAATATTAATTATATGAATGAGATTCATATAATTAATATAATATAAATCACATTTATATTAAATACCATGTATTGTTGAGAGAATATACAGGCTATATTGTATTTGATACAATATGTACCTATAGATTATGTGTTATATGGAATATAACATATACATATAATAAGGTTGTTATTATATGTATAATTATTATAATTTAATTTTATTAAATTAATATTAATACTCCTTCTCCCTAATTTCTCTCAGCCAAATACGTGGGGTGAGTGAGAGAACATGAGTTGGTTAGATTCATCTTCTTCCTGGAAAACATTGAGAGAAAGCATTTTCTCTTGAAAAAACTCACAGAGAAGAAAAGTTTTTTTCTTCCCTTTCTTCCTCTCCATCTCCTTCCCTCTTCCAAAGCCCTAAGGCAGAGCCCACAACTCCTGCCATTCTCAGTGCCAAGTGAATACAGAGGGTTCTCAAGTGGTGGTGTCCCGTTTGGAGAAGGATATCCATTCGAGGGATTCTTGAAGAAAGTGTTCTTCAAAAGTAAGGGTTTCTGAAACTCTTAGTTTTCCTTTATTTATTGCATGCTATAATTTATGTAAATGTATATCTTATTCATGTTTTACTGTAAAACTTAAATTTAATGAAAAATGGAATTGGGTCGATTTTGTTTTCGCTCAAGGATTTTTCCTCATTTAGAGTTCCTTCACTTTTCGCCAGGAGAAAATGTGAAAACGGACCCAGGGGTTAAGAACGATGAAAAAAAGTGATGCGCCAGACGGTTTTGGGAACGGAGCTCATTTGGTGCCCCAAACAACTCTCGGGCCTATGAGGGCTGTCTCGGAGCCCAATTTTTGTGCATGAACTATCCGCCGAGGGAAAATGCAAAAATAGACACAGGGGTTAAGAACGATAGAAAAAAGACGAGCACCAGACAATTTGGGGGATGGAGCAAATTTGGTGGCCCAAATGGCTTCCAGGCCCGTTGGGGTTGCCCTGCGATCCAATTTTTGTGCACAAACTTTCCGTCGGGCAAAAACGCGAAAACGGACCAAGGGTTTAGGAATGATGAAAAAAAGTCATGTGCCAAACAGTTTTGGGAACGGGGCTCATTCGGTGCCTAAACGGCTCCCAAGCTCGGCGGCAATGCCCCGAGGCCCAATTTTTGTGTGTGAACTTTCTGCCGAGAAAAAATGCAAAAATGGACCCAGAGGTTAAGAATGATGAAAAAAAGGCATGTGCCAGACGATTTTGGGAACATAGCTCATTTGGTGTCCCAAACGGCTCCCTGATGCTCGGTTTTATGAAATGGAAATACGGATGATATGCGTTGATGGAATTGCGTTGTGCGCTCAAGTTTCCCTAGCGAAATCTAAGTGTAAATTCCTCTGAGTTTCCTAGTAAGTCCAGGGTCGAACATAGGGACTTGTGAAAACAGATTGCATTGGTAATTTTTATGAAAGCCTTTGCGGTAACCGTATCAATAAATAAGTCGTTGGGTTTGTTGTTTGCGTTGATGAAAAATAAATAAATGCGGCGGATTTGAGAAAAGGCAGTTGTGTGATAGATGTAATGAGTATATGATGAACGGGTTGAGAAGATCTTTAGCTAGCGTTACTTGGGAATGCGTCAGATTATGCGATCATGTTACAACCATGCAAAGTAAGTCATTTTCCAATGCAAATGCGATGCTCCTAAATCTAGGATGCATATGTTGAATGCAAAATGTCCATAGAGATCATCCCTAAGTCTCTACTCTTGTCTTATGCAATGATGCAAAATGCATAAAAGCAAGGTGACCGCATACAATCATATCCTATCTCTAGGATGCATGCGATGTGTTGATAATAAATAGTGCTCATTCCTAAGCGCCTATCTCTTGTTCATGCGTTCCAATCTGGCTCTTCCGAGTCTAGATTCTAACCTGACCTTCCCAAGTCTAGATCCTGTCCTTAGACTACCCTCCCGAGTATCTCTAATGGACGAATGAAGCATACATAAACAAGATAATTGCAAAAACTGAAAATTCCCTAGTTGTGCTAGCTAAATGCTTCTCAACCCATTCAACTAATTTAGTTATGTGTGAATAACAGAGAGTGAACAAATATAGAAGAAAATTCCATTTTTATAAATGAGTTGAGCACAAAATGACAATGGAAGTTGAAGGTAGAGAGCCTGGTAGAAATTCCTTGCTGACCGAGGCTTTTACACTGAAATCACTATTCTGCTCTAAAGATGTTCCCGCTTCCGCAGGCGTCGGCCCTCCCTCTGTCCTTGAAGCTCCCGGTGCTCTCCCAAGCTTACCGGAATGATCTGCCGGCACAACTTCTTCCCTCGCGTCCGCCTAAAAATGAAAGAAAACTAAGAACAAAGACGTGCGAAATGAAGTATGGAATCTCTAACTGTTTAACCTCTTCTCTGAAGAATGCCCTTGGTATTTATAGAGCATCCATGGTGAAAGGCGGCTTCTCTCTCCTGATTGTACAGATGGGACAACTTTAATTCCTGACTGATGTGCCGAATAATTGTCACCAAAAAAGTTGAATGTACTTTGTGATAGTTATTGGCTGTAAACTTAATTTGGATTCGACTGTCGTCAGCTTTCTATCCCATCGCGCTTAATTGGCCTTTCACCCGGATGCGCCCACCATGTTGCACTGACCACGTTGCAGCAATCCTTCTTGGGTGAATGTTTGCGAGCACGATCAATGCAAAGCCTTGCGGCGAAGTTGCGCTCGACCAATGATTCCTATGATCGCAATTCTTACATTGCGTTAACGCATATTCTGCAAAAAAAATACAAAAATAAACTGTTCTAATGCGCTGAACGCATGCGATCGTAATATACGAAATTGATGCTTAATGGATGTAAAGTAACATATTTCATCAACACAATCCAATCATTGTTTAAGAACGTAGCACTATGATAACGTGCATTTCTGCCCGTTACACACCTCCAAATTTAAACAATGCTTGTCCTCAGGTATAAACTAAAGATTCCTTTAGCAAGTCAACCGAAATGTTCTTTTCCTAGATTTCTTAAGAATACTTCGTTCAAATCCTATATACCTGAATTTCCTTAAGTCTTATTCAAGTCTCTTCTTAAAATATTTCTAAGACCTAGGGACTGCAAGCTTAACTTTCAAAAAGACTTTACTAAATTCCAGAACATCGCATGATTTATTTCAAAAAGAAAAATTTTCCAAGTGTCAAATGATTTTATCCTTGCACACAAAAATTTTCTTCATTGACATTTTTTCTGACCTTGAGCTGATCCAAGTGCTTGGCCTTCGTTTTGGCTCGCCTCCACGGGTGTCATGCGGACATCCAACTATGAGCAATGCACTCTTTCTCAGACTAAACTCATACCTATTTGGTAGTGGAATCTACGGTCATTTATTTATGCATTAATCCTGGTGACTTACTTTTATTTTGGCTTGCCCCCACGTGTGTCATGCGAACATCCAACTACGGGTATGTGCCTTTCACAACTTAACTCTTATCAACATGGGTTTCCCATTGCATTGAAAGTGGAGTTGTTATTCATAATATATATATAGCAAGGTCGAAAATAAATACCTCACCCCCAAATTTAAAATGCGGCAATGTCCCCATTGCCAAAAGATTAAAATAAGTCATGCAATGTTCTTAGAATGCGTTGTAAAGAGAGATTGAAAGAAATCTAGCAAATCCCTAACTTCTAGAAATATTTTATGAGGTGACTATCTTAAGATTATGTTGACTTTAGTATATATGAAATAAATAGAAGCGTATTTTTCATCATTGAAATCCTACTTGACAAAGAAACGGAATGTGGTAAACTACTAAATTTATCTATGTCAAATGATTGTAGTGATCAAAGAGGATGCAGTGATAAAACTTTGAAAACTAAAATGCAATGTGATACCGCAAAATTTGAAATAAAGCTAAGGAAGAGTACACCCCCAAATTTGTGTTGTCGCCCGCATTGTGTATTGATACATCCATCTTTGTGGCGATTTCTCTTTTTTGGATTGCAGTGATAGAGTGAGATAATTTGCTGCTTCAAGTAACATCTCCGCAATCCTGTGCCTTAATCAATGTAAACAAACAAAGAGAGGGTCAAATGATTTTTAAAAAAAAAACAACAATTTTTTTTTAGAGACGGAAAAATAAGTGAGATGCAGATAGCTTAAATAATAGTAAAATGACAAAGGGATAAGTGTTCAAGAGTCAAGTAAGGGGTAGTCTGGGTTTTTCAGCTTCACGGAGGCTTTTTTTGGCTGGAAAACACCTCTGTAATATGCTTTAACTCGCTATCCATTAACCTTAAATGTCTGGCTGCCATCCTTAGTGATCAGCTCCATTGCACCATTTGAAAATATTTCTTTGATGACGAAGGGACCAGACCAGCGTGATTTTAATTTTCTCGAGAAGAGTCGCAATCTTGAATTAAAGAGTAAGACCTTTTGCCCGACTTGGAGGTTCTTACCGCATATGTTTTTGTCATGCCAGCACTTGGTGTGCTCCTTATAAATCTTCGCATTCTCATATGCGTTGATCCTTCATTCTTCTAGCTCGACCAACTGCATTTTTGGCCCTTCTCCTGCTTTCTTCAAATCAAAATTTTGCTTCTTTACCGCCCACAGTGCCTTATACTCCAGCTCCAAAAGCAAATGACATGCTTTACCAAATACCAACGCATACGGGGACATACCTATTGGTGTTCTGAATGCAGTTCGGTATGCCCACAACGCATCGTCGAGCTTCATTGCCCAATCTTTTCGTGAAGGCTTTACTACCTTCTCAAGTATCAACTTAATTTCTCGATTGGACACTTCAACCTAACCATTTGTTTGTGGATGGTATGTGGTGGCCACTTTGTGGAGGATGTTGTACTTGTGCAATAGCTCCTTGATATTGCGATTGACAAAGTGGGATCCTTCATCACTTATGATGGCACGGAGAGTGCCAAAACAAGTGAAAATATTTTTCTTCAAGAACTGGGAGACTACCGCCGCATCGCTTGCAGTGCATGCTATTGCCTCTACCCACTTGAAGACATAATCGACGGCTAATAAAATGTAATGCTTACAACCCGAGGGAGGGAATGGTCCCATGAAATTAATCCCCCATACGTCGAATAATTCAAGCTCCAAGATAGTGTTCATTGGCATAGCGTTTTTCCATGAAATGTTACCTGTACGTTGGCACTGATCACATTTCATTGCATAGTCAGCCGCATCCTTGAATAATGTAGGCCAAAAGAATCCACTTTGTAAAACATTGACTGCGGTGCGCTGCCCTCTAAAGTGCCCACCATATGGTAAGTTGTGGCATTGTGACAATATGTGTTGTTGAGCAGCATTTGGTATGCATAATCAAAAAATCTGGTCTATACCTCTTTTATACAGATTCGGCTCATCCCAATAATAATGTTTGCATTCATGCTTGAGCTCCTTCTGTTGGTGATAGGTGTAATCTTCAGGGAATTGTTCGCAAACCAAATAATTGACTATGTCTGCATACTAGGGCAATTCTTCTATATGGAATAGCTGCTCATCTGAGAATACGGCACTTACTTCAGACTCATTGCAGTCAACCTTAGGATTTTCCAGTCTGGACAAGTGATCCGCAACTTGATTCTCTGTCCCCTTCCGGTCAATTATTTCGATATCTTTCAACATAAAATTCTTGAAGGAGGAGGACCCATCTGATCAACCTCGGCTTTGTGTCCTTCTTTGTCATTAAGTATTTGATCGCCGAGTGATCCGTGTGGATGAGTACATTTGTTCCTAACAGATATGCCCAAAATTTTTCCAACGCAAAAATCACTACCAAGGGTTCTTTCTCTGTGGTGGTATAATTTGTTTGAGCAAGGTTTAATGTTCTACTCGCATATGCAATGGGATGCAAAATTGTTTTTCTCTTTTGCGCTAAATTTGCTTTCATCGCATACTCGCTTGCATCGCACATGATTTCAAATGGCAGTGTCTAGTCTTGCGCAATCAACACGGGTGCAGTAATCAGCTCATCTTTCAAAACTTTGAATGCGTTGAGGCAGTTGTTGTCAAACTCAAATTTTCTGTTCGCCTCTAACAACGAACTCAATGGTCGTGCTATCTTAGAAAAGTCCTTGACGAATCGTCTGTAAAATCCAGCGTGCCCCAAGAAGCTTCGCATAGCCTTCACGCTGGTTGGAGGTGGAAGCTTTTCAATTTCTTCAATCTTTGCTTTGTAGACCTCCAACCCATCCCGGGAGACCTTATGTCCCAACACTATGCCCTCCTTCACCATGAAATGACATTTTTCCCAATTGAGCACCAGATTCGTCTCTTCACATCTCTTTAAAATCTTCTCTAAGTTGGCTAGGTAGACTTCATAAATATTTCCACAGAGTCCTTGAGAAAGTCTAAAAAGATGGCCATCATGCACCTTTAGAACGTACTTGGTGCATTGCAGAGGCCAAACGACATGCGGCGAAAAGAAAATGTCCCATATGGGCAGGTGAATGTGGTCTTGTCTTGATCTCAGGAGTTATCATGATTTGATTTTATCCGGCATAACCATCCAAGAAGCAGTAAAAATCATTCCCTGCTAGTCGGTCTAGCATTTGATCGATGAATGGTAGAGGGAAATGATCTTTCTTTATGGCCGCATTCAGTTTGCCATAGTCCAAGCATATGCGCCATCCAGTGATGGTCCTTGGTGATATTAATTCGTTGTTCTCATTCGGGACTACCGTCATTCTGCCCTTCTTCGGCAAACATTGCACTGGGCTAACCCACATGCTATCTGCTATAGGATAGATAATGCCCGCATCTAGCCATTTGATAATCTCCTTCTTGACGACCTCCTTCATTGCAGGGTTAAGTCTGCGTTGATATTCAATTGTTGCCTTGTGGTCATCTTCAAAACGAATGCGGTGCATGTAGTACGCAGGGCTAATTACTCTAATGTCAGCGAGCGTCCAGCCAATTTCTCGCACATGTTTCCTGAGAATACAACTCAACACATTCTCCTGATCTTCGTTGAGCACAGAGGAAATTATAACTGGCAGCTTCTCATTCTGCCCCAAAAATGAGTACTTCAAATGGGTTGGTAGGGTCTTATATTCAAGTGTTGGTGGCTCCACTAAGGAAGGTTGCGTTGTTTTTCTTTCTTCTGTTGGCTCTACTTCTTGCTTTGCGATCATATCTTCTTCCTTGTTTGATTTTGTTATGATCGCATTGCAGATAGCAACGGATGCGCTGGCATCCTCTTCTTCATACTCTTCATCAATCTTTTCTTCTTCATTCAAACTCAGATCATCATCAGAATCTTGCAGGTCTTCTTCATCCGAAAACTTCATGGCACGAATTATATTAAACTTGAGCTTCTGTCTGTTGATACTTAAAGTGATTTCCTCTTTATGCACATCAATTTGGGCAAGACCCGTAGATAGAAAAGGTCATCCCAAAATGATGGGCACGTCTTTGTCGGCCTCATAGTCTAAAATGATGAAGTCAGCTGGCAGGATAAATTTGTCAATTGTTATCAGCACATCCTTCACCTTTTCTTCTGAATGAACCAGAGATCTGTCAGTCAGTTGGAGAGTCACTGATGTGGGCACAAATTTCCCCACATTTAATTGTCTAAAGATTGACAGAGGCATCAAATTTATGTTGGCTCCCAAGTCACATAGGGCCCAATGTAGAGTCCTCCTATGGAGCAAGGAATGGTAAAGCTCCCAGGATCGCTCATGTTCAATGGAATTATGGATTTGGAACTTTGCGTTAATGCCACCATGGAAAATTTTCCAGCTCCCCTTTTCCTAGTTACCATATCCTTCAGAAACTTGGCGTAGGCAGACATTTCCTCAATCACTTCACTGAAAGGAATATTAACATGTGATTGCTTTAACATAGATAAGAAGTGTTGGTACTAAACCTCTTCGTTCTTTTTCTTCCTTAGTCTTTGTTGGAAAGGGGGTAACTGAACTTTCACGGTTCCCGTTTCAGTTGGCTTTGAGGTCGACGCAACCTCCGATTTTACTACTTCGTTTTCTCTTTCTTCTTCTCGCGTCACCGCAATCTCAGGTTCAGCCGCAATAGAAGTTGTTCTACTACGCTCCTTCTTTTCTCCCTCCACAGTTTTCCCACTGCGCAATGTCACAACCTGACATTGTTCCTTACCTGATCCTCCCATGTTGCATGAAAGTTCGGTTGAACTTAGCAAAGCCTCTTGCGGTCTACTTTTTAGCTCACTCGCAATCTGGCCCATCTATAATTCGAGATTGTGAATGGACGTCGCCTGAATTTGAAGCACGGTCTCGTTTTTCTCTATGTATTGCTTCAATAGGCTCTCCAAAGAAGAGGATTGCGGTGATTGTTGTGAGCTACTTGCTTGGTTGGACAATTGACCGTTGTTGCGAGGGAAGAATCTTGGTGGCCCTTCTTTTTGCGCCACGGGTTGGAAATTTTGTTGTTGATTCTTTCAAGCAAAATTGGGGTGGTTCCTCCACCTAGGGTTGTACGTGTTTGAAAAGAGATTGTTTTTCACAAAGTATACAGATTGTGGATTTTGCGTGCAATCTTCCATCGCATTCCCAGGTGTTTTGACTGATTGCGTTGATTTGCCCAGTTTACAATGTTGGGCTGCTAATCGCAATTCCTTGGATTAAATTCATCATTGCGGTCATTCGGTTTTGTAATGAAGCAATAGCACCATTGTTTGCGTCAGTGTCTTCGAGTCTCAATCTCTGGTCGCTCTCTCTCCAATTTTCATAGTTCTTAGAGATGCGATCCAAGATATTCTTTGCCTCATCATACGTTTTATCAAGCAGACCACCAACGGCTGCCGCATTGGCAGCGGTCTGCGAAGCGGGATTAAATCATGATAGAAAATCTCCATTTAAAGACAGTCTGGCAACCCATTATGTGGACAGTCCCAGACCAACCTTTTAAACCTCGCCCAAGCATCACTGAGCGATTCGTCCATGTCTTGTTCAAAATTTGTAATCAGTTTCCTTCGTCTAGTGTTCTCGGTAGGTGGAAAATACTTCTTCATAAATTTCTCCACTACCTGTTCCCAAGAATTGATCTCTCCTGACTTGAAAGAATATGCCCATTTCCTAGCTTGATCACAGAGAGAAAATGGGAACAACGTTAGTCAAACTTCTTCAACAGAGATGCTCGAGAACACAAAAGTATTGCAGATTTCAATAAAACTTCGAAGGTGGGTGTGTGGGTCCTCGCCACGCCTTCCTCCGAATTGACCTGCAGTATGGATCATCTGCAGCATCATCGGTTTCATTTTGAATCTTCTTCCATCGAGGGCAGGCCTCATGATTCCCGGAGAGAAATCAAAGAGGTTTGGTGATGCATATTCCCTAATGGGTCTATTACGATCGTTTGCAGAAAGAATTGGATTCGCCATGATTGTACAGATGGGAAAACTTTAATTCTTGACTGATGCGCTGAATAATTGTCACCGAAAAAGCTGAATGTACTTTGTGATCGTTATCGGCTGTCAACTTAATTTGGATTTGACTGTTGTCAGCTTTCTGTCCCATCGTGCTTAATTGGCCTTTCACCCAGATGCGCCCACCATGTTGCGTTGACCAAGTTGCGGCGATCCTTCTTGGGCGAATGTTTGCGAGCACGATCAACGCAAAGCCTTGCAGCGAAGTTTCGCTCGACCAATGATTCCTAAGATTGCAATTCTTGCATTTCAGTAACGCATATTCTGCACAAAAATACAAAAGTCAACTGTTCTAATGCGCTGAACACATGCGACCGCAATATTATGAAATTGTTGCTTGATGGACGCAAAGTAACATATTTCATCAATGCAATCCAATCATTGTTTAAGAACATAGCACTATGATAACGTGCATTTCTGCCCATTATCACTCCTGAGCCCAGCGAGGCTGCCGTGAGGGCAAATTTTTGTGCGCAAACTTTTCGCCTGGCGAAAATGTGAAAATGGACTTAGGGTTTAAGAATGATGTAAAAAAGTCGTGCGCTAGACGGTTTTGGGAACAGAGTTCATTTATTACCCAGAACAGCTCTTGGGCCCTTCGGGGTTGCCCTAGCGGCCAATTTTGTGCTTGAACTTTCCACTGGGCGAAAATGCGAAAATGAGCCTAGGGGTTAAGAACGATGAAAAAACGTCATGCGCTAGACGGTTTTGAGAAAGTAGCTCATTTGGTACCCCAAACGGCTATCGGGCTCGTCGGGGCTGCCTCGGAGCCCAATTTTTTTGTGAAAATTTTTTGTCGGGCGAAAACGCGAAAACGCGAAAACGGACCCAAGGGTTAAGAAGGATGAAAAAAGCTATCTACCAGACGGTTTTGGACACAGAGCTCATTTGTTACCCCAAACAGCTCCTAGGCCCGGCAGAACTGCCATGGGCCCAATTTTTGTGCGCTAACTTTCCGTCGGGCGAAAATACGAAAATAGACCCAAGGGTGAAGAAAGATGGAAAAAACACATGAGACAGACGATTTTGGGAATGAAGCTCATTTTATTCCAGATATAGCTAGTGGGCTTGACAGGGCTGCCTCGGGGCCAAATTTTTGTGCATGAACTTTCCGCTGGGCAAAAACATGAAAACAAACCCAGGCGTTAAGAACGGTGAAGAAAAGTTGGGCGCTAAACGGTTTTGGGAACGGAGCTCATGTATGTGGTGACATACAAATGGATCATGTCTTAAGTGATAACCAAAATGGTCTGTAGTATATGGATATAGGAGGAAAAACTTATACTAATAACGCTACGAATGCGGCCCGCTTTGTAGAATAGTTACAAGTGTTGTGACTTGCTACAGATAGTCTGATCCTGATCATTCATATGAGGACATGCAAGCGAGGGCATTCTATATAAAGATTTTGTATAAGACCGGACCACGAAGTGTTATAGTCTCGTTATATAACGTCGTTCATGAAAAAGACTTCACTTCATTAGGATGACCATAGGTAACATGACCTCAATCCTGAGTGAGTTGGGAACTCCTACCTTCGAGGGCGGTCCTTTGATTTTCATGGGTATGAGTGGCTAGATCGCTGACTCAAACCTACCACTTTGGGGATTCGTCTGATTTGAGAGCTAGGAACTCAGCTACACAAGATGGAATTCACTCATTTCCCAAAGCAGGGGTAAATAGATAGATTTCTCCCTTAAGGGTTGATCCCGGAGTTTGAACGATGTGGCGCCACACACCTTCTCATGGCACAAGAGGTGTCCACACATTGTAGGACTATGTGTATTGTTCATTAGAGGGATCAATGGTACTTAAGGAGTTAGATGTAACTATCAGGGCAAAATGGTAAATTGGCTCAACTGTACTTACGAGCATCTGTGAAGGATAATCGTACTGTTGATTGGTTATATCCGATGGACACAGAAATATATCTGTGGTGAGAATAGTGCAGTTGTCGGTCTATAGTGGAATGTCTGATAATTAACGGATGGGGATCTCGTGGCTAAAGAGTTTAGTCAGCTATTCACGTACCGTTGAAGCTTCGAGCCATAAGTCCATAAGGTCCCCTTGGTAGCTCAATAGATTCAAGTTGAGAATCAGTTTTTTAGTCAGTTTGAAATGTTCAAGTTGACAAGAGGGAGTTCGATTATATATGATATAATTGACATTATGTATGAGATACATTATTTGGAGTAAAATGATATAAATATGATTTATATCTAGTGGAGGAGAACAGACTATGGTTCATATGTTGCATTTGATGTGATATTAAACCATAGGTTAATGAATATAATATGATTATATTTATTATTTATTTTTGGACCATTATGGGATAATTGTGTCGCGTTTTCTCCGTAACCATGTGATAGTGGGAGGTTGCTTGCAATTTTCATAACTGAAGAATAAAATGAAAATCGTTTGCATTTTGCAAGAGATCAGTCATTCGCTCACGTTAAGTGTATATTGTCTATCGCATAGCAAACCGAGAGCCTAAATAATAGCTCAACGTTTCTACCCGATCGTATACACGGGCGCTTCTTTCTAAATGATCGCATAGAATTTGCTAAACGATCATTTAGCTCTTTTTTAAACAATTGTGCGCTCGGGCATTTACTAAACGATCATCTATACACTGCGACCTATTTACTAAACGGTTGTGTACCATTTCCTAAACGATCAAGCGTCGTCTATACGATAGACATCAGCCTTCTCCCACTTGCTTGGTCGTGGTATACGATCTTCCCTTCCTCCTTCCCTCTACCAAATCCAATAGAGCCCACATCTTCTAGATTCTCACACCAAGAATACCGAGGGTTACAAGTGGTGGTGTCATCCCCGTGCTATGTTTTTGTCGAGGCCATTCATGGGTAGACGACCGTGATTTGGTGATCGATTAGAGTGGACTTTCTCAGCGAGAGTGAGAGTAGGAGTCCTTGTAGGAAAACGAGATTTGGTGAAGAAGAGTTCTTTAATTGGTACATATTTCTTGTTCTCTTGTTGTATGAGTTTGAAAGCATGCCGGTAATTTGTTGAATATTGCATATCTATCCTGTTAGATTGTAAAATGCGGAAATTCTGTCACAACGAGTTCAGAACAATCTCGCTTCCACTCAGAGATACTCATGTATAAAAGTTCCTTCACCCCAAATGGTTCCTGAGCCCGTCGCGACTGCCCCTAGACCTAATTTTGTGCCCAAACTTTTCAGTGGGTGAAAACACAAAAATGGACCAAGGGGTTAAGAACGATGAAAAAAAGTCGTGCGCCAAACAGTTTTGCGAACGGAGCTCACTTGGTGCCCCAAACAACTATTGGGCCCGTCGGGGCAGCCACAGGGCCAAATTTTTGCGCGTAAACTTTCCGTCAGTCAAAAACGTGAAAACGGACCCAGGGATTAAGAACGATGAAAAAAAGTCGTGTAAACCCCATACTCCATTTTTCCTACATAAGGGAGTAACAAGTGTGTTAAGTAAAATTATAAAAGGAGGTAGAGAAAGTCGATAGATGAAGGAAGAAAATTCTAAGTGTTAGAAATACTTAGTCAAAGGTGAGTTTTAGATAATATAACAAGTGAAAATTTGTCTAAGTGTAAGGTCAAAAAGGACCCACGTGTTAAGTGTTAGTAGACATTAACACATAAGATGAGAAGGCAACCATGCATTGGTAAGGTTGGACGCATGATTGGCCGAAGTATTGGCAAGAGGCGTTGCCAAGAGTTGCTTATGTGTTGAGTATGCATGAGCGAGAGCGGAGAAAGCGAGATGTTGAGTGCAAGACGATGGGGCAGACGATTGTATAGTTAGTGTGCGGCACTACACGATGAGATAGGCGATCATGTAGGTGGGTGCTGGACGATCGTATAGCAAAGCAGGGCACTACACGATGAGGTAGGCGATCGTGTAGGCGGGCGTTGGGCGATCATGTAGTAATTGAGCGGAGGTAAATGATGCTCACAGTAACTAAGCAATAGGCTATGTGCGAGATCGTTGAGAGCGAGATCAGCGAGAACGTTGAAGAGCGAGATCGGTTGCTAAACGATTGAGCTAGACGATAGGCATTGGGCGCTAGATGATACGAAGGATCTCACTAAATAATAGCGCTATACGTTGGGCGATAGCGTTAAGCGATGGGGTATTGGCACTGCACGATCAGCATCAGCCCTAGACGATGAGCTGTGCGACAAGCGCTAGACGATAGACGTTGAATGCTAGACGATAGGCACTGGGCATCAGATGATAGGCACTGGGCGTTAGATGATGGAGATATGCGATGCACGATAAATTTATATTATGAGGCGAAGGCCTAACATGGGTTATGAAGGAAGGAAAAATAAAATTAATTAAAGAAACTCACTAATGGTAATTGGCCCGCAAGCACTAAGTGCTAGATAAGGTGGCAGTTTAACCCTTGAACAGCAGAGGCAGAAGGAAGTATAAAAAGGAGAGGAAATTCAGAAGCTCGATTTTGGAAAATTACTTGAGCAAATTAAGTGAGATCATTGCCGTTCGAAAGCTGGGAGAATCTAGTTTTTGAGTTGTTTTTTCAGAGAAAGATCTCATATGGAGAACAGCAAAAAGTGAAGAATTCGCAGAAGGGGCAGATTCTCGGATTAATTAGAGTTCGAAGTGAAGATTGAAACCTCCAAACAAAATTACAAGGACTTTTGGGCTGATATTTTAAGATAATGAAGTTAACTCAATTCTAAACAAGTTTGTAGAAGAAAGTTTCTTAAAAAGAGCTCTGTATTTTGAGTTATGAATTTTTGAATTTGGAATAAGCAGCTGACCATAGTGAGTAAGAGGGAGCGAGAGATAAGAAAATGAGCGAGAGTGAGAGTGAATAAAGGAAGAGGAGGATCTCGCTAAGGATGCAAATCTCACTAGAAGCTACAAATCTCGTTGAAAAGTCACAAATCTCGCTGGAAGTGGTAAGTTTCGCTGATGAGGATGATCTCGCTCATGATGATCATCTTACTAGTTGATAACTTGTAGAAATACAAGTTATTTATGCTGTTTTATTTAGATATTGCGGCAAAATAAAAAAAAAAGGAAAAGTTGCATTGTTAGTATAAGAATTGGCTAAGAAATACGAAAATTATAAAATGTCGTAAACGCATCCACCAACCCCATTGTGATGGCGAAATAGAATATTCCAGTCTCTGTTTTGCAGGAAATAGGTCACCACATGCGTTAATGGCTCCAGGACAAAATGTACAATGCATCTACATCGCATGCACTAATCGATCAAGAACGAAGAAATGATCAATGACGGTGCATGCATTGATTGATCATAAACTTTAGCGATCAATGCATTTCAACCGCATGCGGTAATCAAAACAACAACACCGCATGCGGCGATCGATCGAAGATGTGAAGAGCAACGCATTCCTGGATGATTCTGACAAGTGTACAGCTTTCTATTGTATGATTCTGACAGATTGATCATGGAGCAGAGAGGAATTTCCCATTACGCCATGGCAAGAATTATCAGAATTATACAATGGGACCACCAATTCAAAGAGCCAAAGTCTTGTCTATAAATAGCTTCCTTGAATTCATTACAAAGGAGGCTAGTCTGAAGAGACTTTAAAGAGAGAATCCAAGAGATCGACGAGACAAGGCTGAAAAAGTGAGTCTTTGAGCAAGGAATTCTTCCGATTCCCGAAGCTGAAGGGTCAATTCTACCGGGAAAGCAAGCCTGAGAGGGAAGTTTTCCTCTCCACTTTATCTATACGCCGACAAGCAAAACGTCTCCGATCGGGATCTGTGTCAAGACATTGACACTCTTTCCGTATTTGTTTCTATTCTTTTATTCATCTATTGTGTTCATCTTCTTTAATCTGCCATTCACAAATCATGTATCAAACGCTTATCTTTAGATTTAATTACTATTATCGTCATCACTATCATCTCTCTGTCCCTTTCCATACATTTATCATCCATTTTCTCCATGATGTGTTCTTAATCCCCTGGGTAAAAAGGAAGAATTAAATGAGTGAGTTAATCTGCGTTAAGGTAATCGGCTAAGTTTAGCAAAAGCATGCTCGATGGCATCTTTACCTGTGAGAGCAAAAGTGAAGATGTTATTCCGTCTATCGAGAGAGGGGTGGAAGAATGTGTTAAGTAAAGCGAGAAGTATTTCTAGAGATAGAAACAACCTTGCGTTCATTATGTTCATCTATGTTTCACCATAGATGTATGGGAACGCGGCCGATCACTAAAAGATGTAAGCTAAGGGAGAGCGGAACCTTAGTTGTGTCCTTAACGCGATTGACGAACTTGCGATGTTCTTTCTCTCTACTCATTCTCTTTCTACCTCATTCACAAAACTTGCCATCACATTCATTAGATTCTTTTGTACAACTTCACAGCCAGTTCTCACCCTTTATCATAGTAGTTTAGAAATTTATTTTGTCAACGCATTTTATTTTATCAACGCAAATTTACTTTAGCGAAATTTACATTTTCGCATAAACCAAAGTCTTTATTCTTTATAAAAATCGGTCGCATATACCACATTAGTATCGCATATAAACGACAACAATCCCCTTGTTCGACCTCAGGTCACTCTAAGGAACTTGCGTTGGAATTATACTTGGTTTCAGCGCAAGGAAACTTGTGACACGCACTACATCATCATATACTACGAGCATATTATCATCAACACATACACTTAGAACGTAGTATCACAAAAGTATCTTTATCGCAAAATACTTGAGCGCATAGCACAAATCATCACTTTCATTCATTCATCAACGCAATAGATAAAGATAGATATAAAATTTCCATTACAAGTTTATGGCAACATGAGCTTGTATCATTCATTCTTCCATCAGTAGTGTGCATAAGCGATACAATAAAATAGCATAATAACTTATCCATTTTTATATCTCACAACTTTATGGCGCCGTTACCGGGGATTGGTAACGGTTTAGTGTTGAATACTTTTGTGGTATTTTACAGAACAGATCTCTGTTGTACCGTTTATTTATCGCGAAGAGCAGGCTGACGATTTATGAGTACTGGAACTGATCTAGAATTCAAAGCTGACCCAGAGATCGAGCGTACTTTTCGTGCAAGGGCATGCCAAAACCAAATCAGGCAAAGAAGAGCACATATGGCTAACAACGAGAGGTCCGAAAGGAATCAAGGGGCGAATCGGCCAGCACAAGATCCTATCTTTCTTGCTGCAGACCACAACATCCCTATGAGGAACTATCCGGTGCTAAATCTATACGACTTTTTGGCCGGAATTTCAAGACCAATGGTTGAAGAGAATGAACGTTTTGAAATTAAGCCAGTCATGCTTCAAATGATCCAAAATGCGGGAAAGTTTGAAGGGATGCAAGGTGAAAACCCACATGCCCATCTGACCAGCTTCATGGAGATGTGCAATACTTTCTCCCCTGGCATTACTCTAGAGGGAATTAGACTGCACCTCTTCTCGTACACACTGAGGGATGAGGCAAAGAGGTGGGCTCATTTGTTGGAGCCAAACGAAATCACTTCATGGGATTAGTTGATGGAGCGGTTCATGAAGAAATTCTTCCCTCCAGCTGTCAACGTAAGAAGACGGAGGGATGTGTTGAATTTTGAGCAGATGGAGAATGAGACTCTAAGCACCGCCTGGGTGTGACTCAGAAGATTGATGAAAAATTGTCCGCATATCGAGATTCTCGATTGCGTTCTGATGGAGACCTTTTATAATGACTTGAACAGATCAACGCAAGCTGTTGCTGATGCCTCTGCAGCAGGAGGATTTATGGATAAGACCTACACTGAAGCCAAGGTCATCTTGGATTGCATTTTGCGAAACACGGATGATTCAATGGATGACGGGTATGGGGGAAGAGGCCCTGAGAGAAGAAGAACTGAAAATGCCATTGTGCCAGCAGATACAATGACAACCTTGGCCGCATAAATGGTCGTAGTGACCTCTCTCCTTCAAACGATGGCAATTAACTAAGGTACCCTCTCTCAAGGTGCAGCGCAACCTAATGTGCTGGCATAAATGGCAGCAATCAGCTGTGCACAATGCGGAAGGGGTCATGCTGCAGAGATGTGCCATTGACCCGCAATCAGTGTTTGCCATCCAAAACAACCCTTATTGCAACACTTACAATCCAGGTTGGCGGAATCACCCTAACTTCAGTTGAGGAGGTAACAATGACCAAGGAGGCCAGAGGACTCATCAGAATAGTAATTCAGGGAATTGAGGAAATCTTTCAACTTTTCACCAAAATCAGAATCAGTCACCAACAGCAACCGCATTACCATCCGTCTACATCAAACGCCTCTGTAAATTCATCATCCTTGGAAGCCCTGCTGAAACAATACATTGAGAAAAATGATGCGGTCATGCAGTCGCAGGCGTCTTCGATAAGGAACTTGGAGGTCCAAGTAGGGCAATTGGTAGCTGAGCTTTGCAATAGAACATCAGGAACACTGCCAAGTAATTTCGAAGCTCTAGGATCTCATGGGAAGGAATAATGTTCGTGATGACATTGCGCAAGCAAGTCTGACCACCTGCGGGGATGCGGATTGCGGTAAGTTATTTTACTGCCTTATCTAGATATTGCAGCCAAAAGAGTTTAAATATGTGCCAATTGTATGGAAATTAACTTAGAAATACAACAATTCTGAATTATCGCAATTACAACCACTAACATCGTTAAGATGGAAGAAAAGGAGATTTCTACTCTGTTTTGCAGGAAACCAAGTCACCACTTGCGATCAAGGCTCAAGAAAGACGGACCAACGCATCTCTATCACATTGTGCCTATCAATCAACACTAAAAAGATTATTAACGCAATGACGACACAATGCGACAGTCGATCCAGAGCTTACTTTCAACTGCATGTGGTAATAAAAACAACATTCGATCGAAAGATGCAGCTGAGCAACGCAAAAGCGGAGGATTGTAACACGTGTACAACTAACGGTTGTGCAGATTCGACGGTCTGATTGTATAACAGAAGGAATAATATCCCTCCATCTTCGAAATTTCCAAAACAACAAGTGGGGACCACAAGGCTGGAGTCAAAGATCTTCACCTATAAATACCCCATAGTATTCACAGAAAATGAGGTTACTCGATACGGGACTAATTGCTGCCATTATATTGAAAGAAAGGCTGAGCTGAGTGTTAAACTAAAGAAATCCAAGAAGAAAAAGAGGCAAGACCGAGAGGCGAGTCTCAGTGTTCATCTGCTAAGATCCCAGCCGTGAAGCTCTTCTACTCAGATCCCTTCTACCGTCTCAGCAAGCTTGAGAGGGAAGCTGATCCATCCATCCAATCCAACCAATCTGGCAAGCACATCTCCATCCAAATCGGTGTCGGGACGTTGCCGCTATTTGTATCTATTCTATCTCTTTTCATCATTATAGTTCATCTTTTTTATCTCTGCATTCACACACCATGTATCAGACACTAAATAAATATATTGAATGTCTTGATCGCTTTCATCATCACTTTTCTGTCTATTTCCCTTCCTCCGTTTATCGCTTTCTTCGTGATGTGTTCTTAATCCCCTGGTAGTTAATATGATATAAGCGAGTACTTAATCTGTGTTAAAGAGATAAATTGCATTTAGCTAAGGCATGTTAGACGGCATCTCCACTTGTGGGAGCAGAAGTGATGATGTCGTTCTAATCTATCGAGAGAAGGTCAGAAGAATACGTTAACTAGAGCGAGTAGTACTTCCAGACAAGGAAGCAACCTTGCGTTCATTACATTCGTCTCTGTTTCACCACAGACATGTGGGAACGCAGCCGATCACTGAAAGGTGTACGCTAAGGTAAAAACGGAACCGCATTTCTCACATCAACGCAATTGAGAACTTGCGATGGTTATATTAGTTATCTTTCTATTCTGTTTCATACATAAGACTTACCGCCACATTTTACATGATCTTTGTAGAATCTTCACAGCCAACCTTGACCTCAATATCTTGTATCTTGTACCCTCTTAGCTTAGGTTTACTGCACTTTATTTTATTATCGCATTTTTACTGCTTTCCTTTACTTTATCGCAATTTTTATATACTTGCACAAACTATACTTTTAAAGATTGAAAAAAACCTGGTCGCATGTATCATAAAAAAAATGCAATAACATCAAACAATCCCTGTGTTCAACCTCAGATAACACCGAGAAACTTGCGATGGAATTATACTTGGTTCCAATGTAAGGAAACTTGTGACAACGCACACAATACTACTAGACATCCATGAATAACGCATATCTAGAAGTAGTATTGCATGAATTGAGTCAAGTCAGGGCATTATTGTATATCAATCGGCTTGAACCATGCATGCATCGTATAGCATAAACCCCAACGTTACAAGTTTATGGCAACATGAGCTTGTAGCACATCATCTAAGCATTGCATACATTTTGTGTTCATCATCAAGTCAACAATCCCTAACATCTACGTTTACTGCTTTTGTTATCGCTTTCTCTATCGCTTTCCTTTACCGACTTCTTCATTGCGTTATTTACCGCTTTCTTAAATTACTCTTTACTGCTTTCCGAAATTACTTTCAATTTAATTCAAGTTGCGTTAATTCCATGCCTTGTTCAATTAATTTACTCTTCTGCCTTAGCATTGCGTTGTTCCTAAATCAAAAAAAAAAAAATGGACCCAGGCATTAAGAACGATAAAAAAAGTCGTGCGTCAAACGACTTTGCGAATGGAGCTTATTTGGTGCCCAAACGGCTCTCGGGCTCGACAATGCTACCCTAGGGCTCAATTTTTGTGCACGAACATTCCGGTGGGGAAAACACGAAAACGGACCCAGGGGTTAAGAACGATGAAAAAAAGTCGCGCGCTAGATAGTTTTGCGAATGGTGCTCATTTAAGCCCCCGAACGACTTTCAAGCCCGATGGCGTGCTCGGGGCCCAATTTTTGTGCACGAACTTTCCGGTGGGCGTATGCACGAAAATGTACCAACGGTTAAGAACGATGAACAAAAGTCGTGCGTCAGACGATTTTGCGAACGGAGCTCATTTGATGCCCATACGGCTCCCGGGCCGACGGGCAGCCCCGTGGCCCAATTTTTGTGCGGAAACTTTCTGGAGGGTGGAAATGCGAAAACAGACCCAGGGGTTAAGAACAATTAAAAAAAGTCGGGCGCCAGATGGTTTTGCGAATGGAGCTCATTTTGTATGCCAGCGGGTCCCGGGCCCGACGACGCTGCCCTGGGGCCAAATTTTTGTGCTCGAACATTCCGGCAGGCGAAAATGCAAAAACAGACCCAGGGTTAAGTAAGATGAATAAAGTCGTGCGCCAGACGGTTTTGTGAACGAAGCTAATTTGGTTCCTCAAATAGCTTTTGGGCCTGTTGGGGATGCCACGAGACCCAATTTTTGTGCGCGAACTTTCCGGAGGGCGAAAACGCGAAAACGCAGAAAAGGGTTAAGAACGATGAAAAAAAGCCATGCACCAAACGATTTTGCGAATGGAGCTCATTTGGTACCCCATATAGCTATAAGTCCCAACGGGGTTTCCCCGGGGCCCGATTTTTGTGCGCGAACTTTCCGCCAGGTGAAAATGTGAAAATGGACACAAGAGTTAAGAATGATGAAAAAAAGTCGTGCGCAAGATGGTTTTGTGAACGGAGCTCATTTGGGGCCCAAACGGCTCATTTGGGACCCAGGGGTGAACAACAAAATAGTTTTGCGAACAGAGCTCAATTGGTGGCCCAAACGGCTCTGGGGCCCGACGGGGCTGCCCCGGGGCCAAATTTTTGTGCGTGAACTTTCCTACGGGAAAAAATGCGAAAACGGACGCATGCGTTAAAAGCGATGAAAAAACTCGTGCGCCAGACGGTTTTGTGAACGGAGCTCATTTGGTTCCCAGAACGGCACTCGGACTCAATGAGGCTGCACCGAGGCCAAATTTTTAGGCACGAACTTTCCGGTGGTCAAAATGAAAAAATGGACTGAGGGGTTAAGAACGTGAAAAAAGTTATGTGCCTGACGGTTTTGCTATCAGAGCTCATTAGGTTCCCCAAACGACTCCCGGGCCTGACAATACTACCTTGGGCTTAATTTTTGTGCGTGAACTTTCCTGCGGGTGAAAACGGACCCAGGGGTTAAGAACGATGAAAAACAAGTTGTACACCAGACGGTTTTGCGAATGGAGTGCACTTGGTGCCCCAAACGGCTCCCGAACCCAAAAGTGTTGTCCCGAGACCCAATTTTTGTGTGCAAGCTTTCCAGCAAGCGAAAATGCGAAAACGAACCAAGGGGTTAAGAACGATAAAAAAAAGAGCGCCAAACGGCTTTGCAAACGAAGCTCATTTGGTGCCCCAAACAACTCTCGAGCTCGATGAGGCTGCCTTGGGGCCAAATTTTACTGTGCGGACTTTTTGGTGGGTGAAAATGTGAAAACAGACATAGTGGTTAAGAACAATAAAAAAAAAAGGCATGTGCCAGAAAGTTTTTTGAACGGAGCTCATTCAGTGCCCCAAATGTCTATCGGGCCCGGCAAGTTGCCCCGAGGCCCAATTTTTTTGTGCATTCTCTCCAGCGGGTGAAAACGCGAAAATGGACCCAGGAGTTAAGAACAATGAAAAAAGGGCGGGTGCCAGACGGTTTTGCGAACGGATATCATTTAGTGCCCCAAATGTCTATCAAGCCCGACGGCGCTACCCCGAGCCCAATTTTTGTGCACAAACTTTCCGGCAGGCGAAAACGTGAAAATGAACCCAAGGGTTAAGAACGATGAAAATAGTCGTGCGACGGGCGATTTTGCTAATGGAGCTCATTTGGTGCCCTAAATTGCTATCGGGCCCCGTGGGGCTTCCCTGGGCCCAATTTTTTTGCACAAACTTTCCTACGGTCGAAAACGCGAAAATGGACCCAGGGATTAAGAACGATGAAAAAAGTCGTGTACCAGAAGATTTTGAGAACGAAGCTCATTTGGTACCTCAAATGGCTATCAGGCCCGGTGAGGCTACTCGGGCCCAATTTTTGTGTGCGAACTTTCTGGTGGGCGAAAATGCGAAAACGGTCCTAGGGGTTATAAACGATGAAAAAAATCGTGCGCCAGATGGTTTTGCAAACGGAGCTCATTAGGTGCCTCAAATGGCTATCAAGCCCAACAAGGCTGCCCCGAGCCCAATTTTTGTCTAAAAACTTTCTGACAGGTGAAAACGCGAAAACGAACCAAGGGTTTAGAAAAGATGAGAAAAAGTCGTACGTCTGAGTGTTTTGCGAACGGAGCTCATTTGGTGCCCCAAATGCATATCGGGCCCGATGAGCTACCTTGGGGCCCAATTTTTGTGCACGAATTTTCAGGCAAGCGAAAATGCGAAAATAGACCTAGGGGTTAAGAGGGATGGAAAAAAGTCATGCGCCAGACGGTTTTGCAAACAAAGATCATTTGGTGCCCCAAATGGCTATCGGGCAGGTGGGGTTTCCCTAGGGGCTAGTTATTGTGCGCGAACTTTCCTGCAGGCAAAAACGCAAAAAAAGAACCAGGGGTTAACAATGACGAAAAACAGTTGTGCACCAGACAGTTTTACGAACAGAGCTCATTTGGTGCCCCAAATGCATATCGGCCCCGATGGGCTGCCCTGGGGCACAATTTTTGTGGACAAATTTTGCAGCCGGCAAAAACGTCAAAACAGACTTAGGGGTTAAGAACGATGAAAAAAGTTGTGTGCCAAACGGTTTTGCGAACGAAGCTCATTTGGTGCCCCAAATGGCTATCAGACCCGGCAGGGCTGCCTCGGAGCCCCATTTTTGCGCATGAACTATCAGGTGGGTGAAAACATAAAAACAAACAAAGGGGTTAAGAACGATGAAAAAAATCGTGCGCCAGACGGTTTTGCAAATGGAACTCATTTGGAGCCCTAAATGGCTAACAGGCCTGACGGGGCTACCCTGAGGCCCAATTTTTGTGCGCGAATTTTCTAGCAGGCGAAAACGTGAAAACGAACCAAGGGGTTAAGAACGATATAAAAAAAAAAAAAAAGCCATGCGCCAAACAATTTTGCGAACGGAGACCATTTGATGCCCCAAAAGGCTATCGGGCACGGCTGGGCTACCTCGGGGTCCAATTTTTGTCTGCGAACTTTTCGGCGGGCGACAACGTGAAAACGAACCTAGAGGTTAAGAACGATGAAAAAAAGTCATGCGCCAAACGGTTTTGTAAAAGGACATCATTTGGTGCCCTAAATGGTATCGGGCCCAGCAAGGCAGCTTGAGGCCCAATTTTATTACACGAATTTTTCGGTGGGCAAGAACTAAAAAGCGGACAAAGGGTTTAAGAATAATGAAAAAAAGTTGTACGCCAGACGGTTTTGCGAACGGAGTTCATTTCTTGCTCCAAATGGCTATCGGGTTTGATGGGGCTGCCTCGAGGCCCAATTTTTGTGCGCGAACTTTTCGGCGGGTGAAAACACGAAAATGGACTAAGGGGCTAAGTACGATGAAAAAATGTCGTGCCCAAGACGATTTTGCAAACGGAGCTCATCTGGTGCCCCAAATGACTGTCGAGCTTGGCAGGGCTGCTTCGAGGCCTAATTTTTGTCCGCGAACTTTTCGGCAGGCAACAAACGTGAGAACGGACCCAGGGGTTAAGAACAATAAAAATAAATCGTGCGCTACACGATTTTACAAATGGAGTTCATTTGGTGTCCCAAATTGTATCGGGCCCGACGGGGCAGCCTCAGGGCCATATTTTTGTGCGCAAACTTTCCGGCAGGCAAAAAACGAAAAAATGGAACCAGGGGTTAAGAACGATGAAACAAGCCATGCGTCAGATGGTATTGCGAACGGAGCTCATTCGGTGCCCCAAATGGTTATTGGGCTCGACGGGCTGCCTGAGGACAAATTTTTGTCCCCGAAATTTCCAGTGGGTGAAAACGCGAAACGAACCCAAGGGTTAAGAACGATGAAAAAAGTCGTGCGCCAGACGGTTTTGTGAATGGAGCTCATTTTGTGCCCCAAAATGGATATCGTGCCCAGCGAGACTGCCCTGAGGCCCAATTTTTGTGCGCAAATTTTCCGACGAACGAAAACACAAAAATGGACCCAAGGGTCAAGAGCAATTAAAAAAAGCCATGCGCCAAACAGTTTTGTGAACAGTGCTCATTTGGTGCCCCAAATGGCTATTGGGCCCGGCGAGGTAGCCCCAGGGCCCAATTTTTGTGTGCGAACTTTCTGGCGGGCGAAAACACGAAAACGAACCAAGGGGTTAAGAACAAGGAAAAAAAGTCGTGCACCAGAAGGTTTTTCAAACGGAGCTCATTTGGTGCCCCAAATGGCTATCAGGCCCCACGAGCTACCTCGGGGCTCAATTTTTATGCGCGAACTTATCGACAAGAAAAAACACAAAAGTGGACCCAGGGGTTAAGAACGATGAAAAAAAGTCATGCACTAAACGGTTTTACGAATGGAGCTCATTTGGTGTGTAAACCCCGAGTTTTATTTTCCCTACTTAAGTATGTTTAATAATGTGATAGATTGATAAATTGGTTAAAATATGAGTTAATTCTAATTTTTAGAAAAATTGAAGAATAAAAAGAGTGTTGAAAGAAGGTCCAAAGTATTGCAAAGTGTGGGCCTCGGGTGGAAAGGAGTAGCCTAGCAAGTAAGAAATTCTGCTAAGTTGTGGTCCGTGTGATGAGGGTAGGCATTCACGATGTGCAAGTAAAGGCATGGCTTGAGGTTGTGGCATGGCTAGACAAGGGTGAGTGAAGGCTTCCTAGGTGATGGCCTAAGGATTGGCGATGGGCTTGTGCAAGTGACCATGAGTGTAGGCTAGGTGGCAATTTAGTAAATAGTACCAGCTCGCTGCCTCGAGTATAAATAGGTAGACCGAATTTAAATAATCATTCCGGGAAATCTACTCATTCTATTGAGATGATTTCAAAGGCATCTGAAATCTAGGTGAGTCTAGTTTATGACTAGGGCTTCCGGATGGAAACTCCAAAGGAATCAAGCTCAAAACTTACAAATTTGTAGAAAGGATAGATTTACGGGTGAATTTGGGCCAGTGTTGAGGGTTTGCAGTTTTCGGCCAAACCATGAGAATTTTTTAGCTGAAATTTCAAGGTAAGATTTTTAACTCAATTCTAAATAATGTTGTAGAAGAAACTTTCTTAAGATGATGTCTAGAATTCGAGTTATTTACTCTGAATTTAAACCTGGAAATTGTTGAACAAGCAGGCAGCTGCTTGGGAAGGACAAGCAAGAAACTCAATTTAAGAGGCTCGATTTGGACAATTTCCTCGTGCTTGAAAGCTAAAATAGTTTCTGTCTGTGGGGCTTCCGGAGAAAAATCTCGAAGAATGAAGAAACCGCAGAGAGGTTAAGTTCTCAGGTTAATCAGGGCCAGTGATCAAGATCTAAAGCTCTTGATCAAACGAAGAATAATTCTAAGCCCAAATTTTGAGGTAAGCTTTCTAAGAAAACTTTGAACAAGTTAGTAGAAGGAAATTTCTTGAGATAAAGTCTGTATCATGAGTTATATGGATTATAAATTGAATCTGGAAATTTTTTAACAAGCAGATAGCTGCTTCGGTTGAACAACTCAAGGAGGCCAAGCGTGTACGGGCTGTAGCGAGCTTCAGCATGCCTTGGGCTGGCCGTGGAGCTGTGTAGGCAATCATAGGTGACCTAGACGTCTAAGGGAAGGCTCTTGCAAGGGTGGACAGCATGTAAGGCACCTAGGTTGGACGATTGACGCTCGATTGGTGTGGTTGAAGGAAGGATTGTCGCATAAGCCAAGTTAACACCTAAATAAAAATCCTAAGTGTTCAACATCTAGGGAAGTTGGCATTGGAAGGTAAAGTCAATATGTCAAGTATAATATGAGCTTAATTCTGAAAAGTTAGTCTGAAAAAGGGAGGCCATTGCTAGTAGCTAAATATATGATATTGTGTCCACAGGATTGACACCATTGCTAGAAGCATATCAACCTATAAGAAGTAGCCCTAAAGTTGTGAGTGACTAAGTATTTACAATGTTTTTAAAGAAATTATAATTTTAAGAAAGATTATTCTCATGCTAGCTAGTTTACAAAGTAGTTTTTCCAAGAAAACTATGAGTTTATGTTTTCAAACGCATGCCACATATGAAAGTATGTTGTAAAACTATTTATGTGTGCTCATATGCACAAAGCATGTGCTAGTACCTTTAAAAACATGTTTCTATGCGTTTAGCTTTACATGCTTTAAAGAGTAAGTCTTAGTATGACTAATGTTACTTCAAGCTCGATACTAAAGACATTGAGAAGGTATCCGAGCAACTCAATACTGAAGGACATTGAGAAGGTATCTGAGCAGTAGTACCTAAGGTATGATGGTACTTAGTTATAACCACGTGCATGTAGGTAGTTTGATGTCAGAGATTGAGCAAAATGGTTCTCTCTTGACTAAGGAATTGACGTTGGGATTTAACCATAGTAGGGTTACTCTCAACTAAGGACCAGTTTAATGTTTTATGATGAAAACAGCTTTGCATGTTTAATGCTTGTAAAGTTTACATTTCAGTACAAGGTTACTGTAAAGACTTATGTTTCAGTGTGATCTCTTTATTGAGACTTATGCATGAGAACCTGTTTTCTTTCTTAACTCACTCACTAAGCTAATAGCACACTCCATTTTTTTTTTTTTTCAAATATTTTCTTTCCCCAGGCAGCGGTTAAATTCTCCGAAGATAGCTCTACATATGCTCTACCACTTAAAGTCAGAAGTTCTAGTAACCCATCAGATAGGTGGTTACTGTAAATATTTGTACACATGTTGTAGTTGTTTCATGTAAGGACTAAGTTTGGGAGTTGGGACTTATGAGACATATGTTGTAAACTCTGTAAATGTTTTTGTTTAATAGTTAGTGTTTGTTTGGCCTTAGTGGTAGCCGTTGTATTTGAGATTACATGTTGTTATCAGATTATTTAAAAAGAGCCACTAGGCAGTAAGTGTCATACAAGGGTTGATAACTTCTATAGTCATGTCCTTGCCTAGGCTAAGAAAGTAGTCTAGGAGGGGGTGTGACATGGTGCCCCAAATCGCTAACAGGCCCGAGGGGCTGCCCCGGGACCCATTTTCCTGCACGAACTTTTCGTGAGGCGAAAACCCAAAAAGGGACCCAGACATTAAGAACGATGAAAAAAAGTCGTACGCCAAACGGTTTTGCAAACAGAGCTCATTTGTTGCCCCAAATGGCTATCGAGCCCGATGGGGTTGCCTTGGGGACCAATTTTTGTGCTCGAACTTTCTGGCGGGCGAAAAACCAAAAACGGACCAAGGGATTAAGAACGATAAAAAAAAAGTCGTAAGCCAGAAGGTTTTGCTAATGGAGCTCATTTGGTGCCCCATATGGCTATCGGGCTCATTGAGGTTGCTCTGGGGCTGAATTTTTATGCGCGAACTTTCCGGCAGGTGAAAACGCAAAAATAGACCCAGGAGATAAGAACGATGAAAAAAGTCGTGCGCCAGACAGATTTGCGAATGGAACTAATTTGGTGCCCAAATGGCTATCGGGCCCATCAGGGCTGCCTCGGGGCCCAATTTTTGTGCGCGAACTTTCTGTTGGGCGAAAATGCAAAAACGGACCCAGGAGTTAAGAGCGAGGAAAAAAAGTCGTGCACCAGATGATTTTGCGAACGAAGCTCATTTGGTGCCCCAAATGGCTATCAGGCCAGGCAAGGCTGCCTTGGAGCCCAATTTTTGTCCGCGAACTTTCCAGCGGGCGAAAATGCAAAAACAGACCCAGGAGTTAAGAACGATGAAAAAAGTCGTGTCCCAAACGGTTTTACGAACGGAGCTCATTTAGTACCTCAAATGGCTATCAGGCCCAACAGGGCTGCCCCAGGGCCTAATCTTTGTGCGCAAACTTTCCGGCAGGCAAAAACAGACCCAGGTGTTTAGATCGATGAAAAAAAGCCGTACGCTAAACGGTTTTGTGAACAGAGCTCATTTAGTGCCCCAAATGGTTATCGGGTCTGGCGTGGCTGCCTTGGGGTCTAATTTTTGTGTGCAAACTTTCCGGCGGGCGAAAACACGAAAATGGATACATGGGTTAAGATCGATGAAAAAAAGTCATGCGCCAAATAGTTTTGTGAACGGAGCTCATTTGTTGCCCCAAATGGCTATCAGGCCCGACGAGGCTGCCCTGGGGCCCAATTTTTGTGCGTGAAGTTTCATCGGGCGAAAACGCGAAAACGGACCCTGGGGTTTAAACTGATGAAAAAAAGCGATGTGTTAGACGGTTTTGCGAACGGAGCTCATTTGGTGCCCCAAATGGCTACTTGGATGGAGTTGTGACTATAGCAGTTACCAACCCTTTTGCTGACACTTTCTTCCTAACTAACCTGTTTAAATTTGCTCAAACCCTGAATATGTACATTTCATCAATATACTGAACAAATTAACTCATAACTTAACACAATTACATTACAGGTTTTCATAGCATTGTTCATACATGTATATTACAACTCTTTGACTTTTTACATCTTTGACCATTTCCATTATTTCCTAGCTTTCGAATATGAACGTATTCATATTCTTGATATTTAAATCACATTTAAACATTAAAGTTGTATCTCTAAACTGAAAAATCGACCACTATATCAGTTTCTCTCTCTTCACCTAATTCGAACAATTTGTATTATTCTATCATACTGTTTTAAGTTTATTCCATATGAGCTAGTAGGGGAACCTAATGGACCTATAGATTATGGGCTCTAACGATCCGAGATTAGCTGGCTAAACTCTTTAGATGGAGCTAATCAACATTCGTTAACTCACGGGTCATTCCACTATAGTCACGTAGTTGCACTCCCCTCACTATAAATATATTTGTATCCATATGATATAACCATGATTAGTAAGCTAATTCTTCACAGGTTTCGTAATCTCGGCAGGGTCATAAAAACCGTTTTACCCCTGAGATTACATCTTATTCCTTAAGTTCCACTGATCCTCTAATGAACAATTAGTTTAAGGTCCAACCTATAAAACGAATCCCTCTTGGGCCAAGGAGAGGGTGGAGCCCCTTGTTCAAGACCTGGATTCAGTACAAATGCAACAACCTATCTACTATCCCTTTAACGGGTAGGAGTGAATTTCGTCTTGCACCCTATGTTCCCCACTATCCACCTGATCTTACCCCTGAAATGGGAGGCTTATTGGGCCAGCGATAATGAGCTGCCCTCACCTATGCTGATCTAAGGATAATTCCGAGTGAACAGGAGTTCATAGTTAGCTCAGGATTAAGATTAAGTTACCTAGGTCATCAATTAACGAAACAGTCAATTTTATACATTAAACGGAATTTAGAACGTAAAAAGTGACTATTTCATGGTTCAGTCTCATGTAAACTCTTTACATAGGATGCCCCCATTTTCATGTCTCCACATGAACGGTTTAGGATCACATCGTTTGTACTAACTACAAAATGGGCCGCATCCATAGTGTCCCCAGAATAAGGCACCCAATCTTATTCATATACTATAGACCATTTTGGCTATATATTTTAACTTGATCCACATTTATGTCACTACATAAAGTTCAAACTTAAACTTAATAGCCTCGGATCCTTAGTTTATTGGATTCATGAATATAGAACTTAAATTTACTAAATATTTTCAATAATAACTCTATTGAACAAGCATATGATATTACAAACTACGAGTTTTAGGACATAAAATCCAATAGTTTTTTCATTCAATAAAATGTTATTGATATTGCCTTCTGTTATAAAAGTCAAATAAATAAATCCATGACTACAATATGAATACTTTAACTTTATATGGAGACATAAAAGTGGATCAAGTTTTAGTATATAGCCAAAATAGTCTATAAGTATATGGATGGGATTGGGAACCTCATCCTGGTAACACTATTGGATGCGACCCACTTTGTATACTGATACAAATGATGTGATCACAAAATCATTCATATGGAAACATGCGAGTTGGGGCATTCTATGCAAAAGATGTTTGCATAAGATCGAACCTAGAAATAATCACTTTTCTTTATAACGACCTTTTAATGTTAAAACTGACTATTTCAAATTTGATGACCTAGGGTAACTCAATCTTAATCCCGAGTTAACTGTGAACTCCTATTCATTCGGGATTATCCTTTGTTCTGCATAGGTGAGAGTAGTCCAACAGCACTGCTCAATAAGCCTCCCATTTTGGGGATAAGATTGGATAGATAGTTGGGGACAGAGTCCTGCAAGATGGAACTCACTTCTACCCGATTTAGGGATAGCAGATAGGTTATTCTCTTAAATACTGATTCTTAGTCTTGAACAATGGGGGTCCACCCTCTCATGATTGAGAGGGACTTGGTTTATTAGTTGGACTGTAAACCAATTGTTCAATAGGGGTTCAGTGGGAGTTTAAGGAGCAAGATGTATTTACAGGGGTAAAACAGTAATTTTGACCTAGCTATAAATACGAACAACTTGTGAAGGATCGATTTATTATTTATGGTTAAAGTGAACAGAAATATATCTACGGTGAGAAGAGTGCAAGTAACGAGCTATAGTGGTATGTCTCAATAGTCAACGAATATTGATTGATTCGATCTAAAGAGTTGAGCCAATTAATCTCAAATCGTTGGAGCTCATGATCTGTAGGTCCATAAGTTTCCTCTACTAGCTCGTAAAATTATATCTTGAATTAGTAAATTGACTAGATTTGAAATGTTCACATTCAAAATTAGGGTTTTGAATTTGAAGTGTTCAAATTCAATTTAGGGTTTGATTGATTGTATTTGATATAATTAAAACATTTAATTTTTTTGAAATTGAACGAAATCGGAGAGGTTAAAATATTTAAATATTGAATTGCATGAATAGGATTCATGCTTAAAATAGGTGTTTTATTAATTGAATATTTGATATTAAATTAATATTTAATTAATTAAATTTTTTTAATTAAATTAATAAATCATTTTGAAATTTTGAAGTTCAATTTCAGAATTGATTTTTTTGGTTTTATTTAAATTTAGTTTTAATTATAAAATTAAATAAATAAAAACCAACATTAAAATGGTTTTAATTTGAGTGGAAATGTCCAACTCTTTTGGTGTTTGAAGTGGAATTATCTACAAATCAACACCTAATGCACTCCATTAGTGTTGATTGAAGTGTTAATCAGATGTTTAAAGGAGTGTTTGCATGAATTATGTACATAAATACTCTGAATTTCAGAGTTTGAAAGATGATGCATGTTGGTTTTTTCTTAAATTCAGTATTCTCTCCAAACCCTCTTCCTTCTCAATTCCTTTGACCTCAACTCAATATTTCCACCACACAATCTGAGTTAGAGGATAGTAGAGAAATTCCTTGTGGTGGTCTACTATGATTTTGAAGGTCAATTTCGTGAAGAGGAACAAGAATTTAAAGAGTTTCATCAATGGTAATATATTCTAGAAACCCTCTTTTGAATTATATCTTCATGCATGCTTTTAAATTCAAATTATGTGTAATTAGAGTGCTTATTGATTCTGATTGCTTCCGCATTTTGTATGATTACTCTATCACAAACTCAGTTTAGGGTTTGGTTTATTATATTTGATATAATTGATGTTTAATAGTCGAATTAAATATCACGTTTTTGGAGAGTTAACAATATTTAAATACGATTTAAATATTTAAATGAGGTGTTATATTAATTTAATATTTGATATTAAATTAATTAATTAAATTGGTTTAATTTATCATCCAAATTATTTTATCATATTTTAACTTTATGAAATTCAAAATTATGAAATTAGATTATTAAATTTTGAATTTATGAAACTCAAAATCAAAATCAGTTTATTTAATTTTTTATTTTGAAAAAATTATATTTATAATTTTAATTATTCTTTTTTCAATAATCAAATTTGGATTTCATGGAAGTGGAAAAATCCCACATTTTTCCACTATCAAGTATCAAATCCACCTCATGCCACTAAATTAAATGGAATATGAAGTGCCATTTTCATGGTTAATCTGATCTGCATGATTAACATTTATAAATTGATGTTTTGAACTCAATTTGATGTTCATGCAACTTGAATTTCTGAAGAAAAAAACCAATTTTCCCTCTTCTGTCCAACTCCCAAAACCATATCAAATTCCTCTCAAATTGAGTTCCATCACTCAATCTAAGACCTGAGATTAGTAGAGAGGACTCTTGTAGTGCTCTACTGTGTAGATTGAAGAAGAAACTTGTGGTCAATTCAAGCAATTCGGAGGAAACATCAAAGGTATTCATCAGAAACCCCAATATATTGAAAACCATGAACATGCATGTTTTTTGGCTAAATTGATGTAGTTAAAGTGCTTAGATCCTTAATTGCTTCCACATGTTGAATGTCAACTCTATCACCAAGGTTGCCCTCAAAGCCTCAAAACGATCAGCATCGAGAGCCTTAATAAAAATGTCAGCAATTTGATTTTTTGTGTTAACGTGCTCTAACACAATCTTTTTACTTTCTACAAGATCACGAATAAAATGATGTCTGATATCTATATGCTTAGTATAACTATGTTGAACTGGATTCTTGGATACGTTAATTGTACTCATATTGTCACAGAAAAGAGTCATGGCATCTTGCGAGACATCATAGTCCATCAACATCTGCTTCATCCAAATTAATTGGGTATAACTACTCCCTGCTGTAATATATTCTACTTCAGTCGTAGATAGGAAAACACAATTTTGTTTCTTATTGAACCACGAAATCAAGTTGTTTCCTAAGAATAAGCAACCTTCAGATGTACTCTTTTTATCCTCGAAGCTACCAGCCCAATCAGCATCACAGTAGCCAACTAGAGCGCTACTGGTATCAAAAGTATACAATAAGCCATAATCGCTAGTCTCATTTATGTATTTGATTATTCTCTTTGCACTAAGTAAATGGCTATTTTAGGATAGGATTGATATCTAGCACATACCCCAACAACAAAGACAGTATTAGTTCTGCTGGCAGTCAAATAAAGCAAACTCCCAATGATGCTCCTATAGAGACTCTCATCAACATTAGTTCCACAAGAGTCTTTTGATATTTTTACATGAGTTGGAGCAGGAGTTCTTTTAGTACGAACACTTTCAAGGCCAAATTTCTTCACTAAATTATTGGCATATTTTCTTTGCGAGATAAAGATTTCCTCATTAAGTTGCTTGATTTGAAATCTCGAAAAATAGGATAGTTCTCCTACCATGCTCATTTCAAATTCATCATGCATCTGTTTCACAAAGAGCTCAACCATCTCTTGATACGTTCCTCCGAAAACAATGTCATCAACATAAATTTGAACAGTCACAAATTTTTCACCAGAGCTCTTTACAAAGAGTATTTGATCAACTCCCCCTCGTCTATACCCATTGTTGACAAGAAAATGGGTTAGACGCGCGTATCATGCTCTAGAAGCCTGTTTGAAGCCATAAAGGACCTTGTGAGTTTATACACATGCTCGAGGTGAGAATGATCCAAAAATCCTTTGGGCTGAGCAACATATACTTCCTCATTTAGAATTCCGTTTAAAAAGATATTTTTCACATCCATCTGATGTAATTTAAATTTCAAAAGACAAGCAATATTGAGTAAGAGTATGATGGCTTCTAATCTTGCAATAAGAGCGAAGGTTTCATCAAAATCCACACCTTCAACTTGTGTGCATCCTTGAGCCACTAATCTTGCTTTAATTCTGGTCACGTTTCCATTCTCATCAGTCTTGTTTTTAAAAATCTACTTTTTGTCAATAATTCACATATCCAGGTTGGAGACAAGAGTCCAAACATCATTCCTCAGGAATTGGTCGAGCTCCTCTTACATGGCATTTATCCAACATTCATCTGCAAGAGCTTCTTTAACATTCTTTAGTTCAATAGGGGAAATGAAGCAAATTTTATTGATTATGTCAAGATAGTTAGTTTTATCCTTTCTTCTGGTTGTCGCTCCTTCTTCCAGGTCCGTAACAATATTACTAGAAGGATGATTTTTATGAACCCTGCTGGAAGGTTGTTTATTACTAGCTTCTACCTATTCTGAGATATTCTAGTTAAGCTCCACTTGATTTTCTGAATTCACATCTGAAGGCATGTCAGGCAAGATGTTAGGCACATTAGTATTAACGACTGAAGTGATATTGAGATCTTCTTCAATAGGAGGAGAACCAGCGAAAGCATCATTGTCATCAATTATAACATTGATAGACTTCATTACAGTATGAGTTTGTTTGTTGTAGACATGGGAAGCTCGACTATATGTGGAATATCCAAGAAATATCCCTTTATCAGACTTGGAATCCCATTTTCTTCTATTCTCTCTATCAACAAGAATGTAACAAACACTTCCAAAGACATGAAAATATTTCACATTAGGTTTTCTATCTCTCCATTTCATAAATAGTGCTTGAAGTTCTTGATCGTAAGACCACTCTATTATGTATATGACAAGTCGTGTTTAAAGCTTCCATCTAGAAGTGAAATGGTAGATGTTTTGCATGTATCATCGCACAAGCCATCTTTTAAAAGTGTTCTGACTTTCCTTTCCACAATCTCATTCTGTTGTAGTGTAATAGGAGCTGAAAATTCATGGTGAATCCCAGCAAACTAACATAACTCAATAAATTGAGAGTTCTCAAACTCCCTACCATGATCACTTCGAATATGTATCACATTCAGATCTTTCTCATGTTGTTGTTGAAGACAGAAAGCACGAAAAACATAAAAAATGTCTAATTTTTCACGAAGAACATGCACCCAGGTGTATCTAAAGAAGTCATCAACAACAACTAGAACATATTGTTTGCCTCCCAGACACTCAAATTGCATGGGTCCTATCAAATCCATATGATGAAGTTCCAGAATACGGGAAGAGCTTAAGTGGCCTGATTGTTTATGAGAGGCATGAGTTTGTTTACCAGATAGGCAATCTCCACAAATAATTCCAGAAGACGATAAAGAAGGGAGACTGGTTATAACATTAGTTGCAAGAGCCTTTTGAATAGTTTTCATGCTTATATGCCCAAGACATTTATGCCTTAGGCTCACTTCATCTTGTCTAGAGAGATGACAAACCTGCAAAGAATGATCAGGACTCCACACATAACAATTATCAAAAGAACGTAAACCTGTCATAATAAGAATTTTGACATCGTCTATGACAACACATTTGTCTTTGGTAAAGCTCACATTCAATCCTTGGTCGCATAGCTGACTGATGCTAATAAGATTGGCAGTGAGTCCTTCAACCAACATTACATCTTTTAGTGGAGGAAGACTCGAATATTGAGTTTTCCTTTCCCGATAATTTTTCCACAAGCACTATCACTAAAAGTGACCTTTTTGGAACTGATAGATTTGATGCTGCTAACAAGCACTTTGATATAATCCTCTGAATCACTAATATCATCAACATTACATATTCTTTGCTCTGTCTCTTCAGAAAAGTGGGACGTTTAGCCTGTATATGACTAAATTCACCACACTCTAGACATTTGAAGTTATTTTCCTTATGTGAAAGTAGATTTCCTGACTTGTCAAATTCACTTTTACTATTCTGAGATCTAAATTAATTGGGAGTATAACCATTAGACTTGTTATTATTATAAGAGTCAGACCTCTTGCCAAAACGTTTTAGCACATGGTTAAACTGTTTTAATAGCAAAGCAATCGATTCAGTAAGAGGATCTTTTGATTCTCTATTGTCACTTAACAACTCTTCTTTAACCACGGATTGAGGCAATTCCTTTATTTTTCTTTTCGACTGTCCCATCCAGAGACATTTCAAAAGTGAGTAAGGAACCAAATAATTCTTCTACTCTCAACTTTGTTATATCTTGAGCTTCCTCAATGGTCGTGACTTTCATGTCAAATCTCTTAGGTAGAGATCTAAGTACCTTCCTGACAAGTTTTCCTTCCGAAATCTTCCCTCCGAGAGCAAATTACTCATTTGTAATATCTAGCAAACGTACATTGAATTAAGCAATGAATTCTTCTTCATGCATTCTAAATGCTCAAACGTTGATGTAATTAACTACAACCTGAACATCTTTACTTTAGACATTCCCTCATGAGCAACAAACAATATGTCTTACCTCCTTAGCTAAGATACGAATGTTAATTAATCTGAATATGTTGTGATCTACACCATTGAATATGGCATTCAAGGCACGAGAATTTTCTAAAGAGACTTCATCTTCTTCTCCAGACCATTGATATTCTGACTTCAAAATTTTCTTTCCATCATTAATTTTGATGGTAGGATGACTCCATCCAGATATAACAGCCTTCTAAGTTTTACTATCAATCGACTTCAGAAAGGCAATCATTCGAGCTTTCCAGTAAGAATAGTTTTTTCCATTAAGAACAAGTGGACAAGTAGTAGAACCTCCTTCCTTTATTCCTTCCATGATCGAAAAACCTGAGATAAAGGTGACCCGCTCTGAAACCAATTGAAAAAGCGCTAGGATGACTCACCACTCGATATACGAATATTAAAATGAAAGCACTAACAACAACTGTAACAACAAAAATACCAACAACAAGTAAACAAGTAAAAACACACAACAGTTGGTATCCCAGTTCAGTGATAAATACCTAGGTCTAGAGAGCAAAAAGTCCAGGAAAGATAATCCACTAATATTAAAGAGTTAAGGAATTTACAACATAGTACTTATTTGTAATACACAAACTACTACAGTGACTCACGTAGAGCTTAGCTCACACTGCACCTAGGCTCCCTCTAGATGTGAGACTCCCTCTCAACTAAACTTAGGCTCCCCCTAAGTATGTTAATATTAGTATCTGACACTTCTGTACCCGACAGTATGTGAGACTCCTCTCAACTTTATTATCTTCCTCTTGGATTAGTGAACTCCCTTCACTGACAATTCTTAAGTCTCTCTAAGACAGAAAACTCCTTCTCTGAAGCTAAGGTCTTAGGCTCCTTCTAAGATTGAGAATCTCTTCTCTTGCAGCAATGGCTTAGGCTCCCCCTAAGACCTTGAAACTCTTCAACGTGTTGCATTCAATGGATGAAGAACATGCACAGTGGAATAGTGAGCAAACAAGCAAGAACACGATATAGAATAGTTCAACTGGAATACAAAAAAACGTCTTGCTCAATTACACAAATGCGACAACCCTAAATGATTTGCAACACACCTTAAATAAACAAATCCAATAAAGGAAATAAGTCCTCATTTGGAATAAAAAGTCACGCTTTAAAAAAGAACATATCCGACTAAATACCACAGCCGGATATTTCCAGATATGAAAAATATTCAACAGGAAAATACTCTAATATCACAATTGGATGTTAATACTTTATTTGAAACATCTGCAGAACCACTGTCTTAGAGAAAATTATAAAGCCAACAAATCAAATCTCCAACAACTTTCTTTTAAATTATGTGGAATATGAAGATAAAGAAGAAATTGTACACTTTTTAAGATGGTGATGGATCACAATTTCACTAGTTCAAATGTAAAATAGATTTTTTCCAAAACTGGTGATGTTTTTTTTAATAGACAACTCCTTTTAAAATTGAAGATAGTTAATTTAAACAAAATTTTTATTAGAGGTGTTTTCAAATATAGAAAAATGAACTAAAATATTTATAAATAATAGTAAAATATCACAGTCTATCTATGATAGACTGCAATAGACAGCGATAGACTACTATTATTTGTAAATATTTTTAGCAGTTTTATCATTTAAAATAATTTTCTTTAATATTATTTATTATTATTATTTCTTATATTCCACTACTATCCCTATCCCCTACTAAACAATAATATTCAAAACTAGGTGATTAAAAATTAAACATAAAGGAAAAGAAAAGAATCCTATGGAAATTGGGATTTAATTTGTAGTACAATATACAAACATTTTTCCCATGACGACAAATAAGAACATTAAAGTGGCCATACTCACACGTTAGGCATTTTGATTTTTGACCAAGAAAATGTCTTTTCTTTTTGTCTGTCCCAATTATTTCTGTCTATTTTTCAAAAGATCAAAATGGTCAAAATTGGATGGAAATTATGTTGATGTGTCTTTGTATCATTTTAATGCTCTCTCTTCTTTACCCAAATTGCCATTCTCTTCTTCATTCTTACTGTTGGGAAGTTGATAATATTGTCTTCCTCAGCCACCCACCTAATTAATCAAATTTACAAGAAGATTAGTATATATAGTCATTATATTGGACAAAGATTATTTAATTAAACTATATAATGTTTATATTCCTATTGTCACAAAAAAAAAAAGAATTTTATGTTCTTTTTGTGTTAAAAGATGATTTAATTAAACTATATAATGTTTATACTCCTATTGTCACCCAAAAAAAAAAGAAAAAGAAAAAAAAAGAAATTTATGTTCTTTTTGTGTTATGATTTGCTCAAGAACTTTATATTTATGTTTTAAATCCAAGGCTTCAAGATTAGGATTAGATAGAGTACATGTGTTATAGAATAACTCATAAAGTGTCTTTTTCTTTATATTTCAAGGAAATTGGTAATGTGATTACTCGGTTACAATAATGTTTAGAAACAATCCTTTTCTCCAAATCTTATATAGATTTTGAACCAATGTGGGTATAGTTTAAGTGTTAATGCATATATCATCAATAATCTCTATTACTTTAATAAGAATTTTTTTTGGTTTTTAAATAAAAATCCTAAAAAGAATGCCAGATAAAGTTTTAAAAATTGAAAACGAAGTCTTCTTTTAAAAAACCCACAAAAAAAAAAATATTGTTTTTTAGGTCCCGTTTAGTAATCATTTTGTTTTTTATTTTTTATTTTTGAAAATTAAACCTATTTTCTCCCAATTTCTTACATTGATTTGCATCTTTCTTGAGAACAATTGTTGAATTCTTAGTCAAATTTTAAAAACAAAAACAGGTTTTTTAAAAGATATTTGTTTTTACTATTTTACATTCATCAACTTTTTTATTCTTGATACAGTGTTTACTATTTCTTACTCAAACTAAAATAGTTTACACCTCAAATATATATTATTATAACTTGTTTTTGAAATAGTGTTGACTATAATTAATTGGGTTTTGAAATAGTATTTACTGTAGAGGTAGTGTTAACAAATTTCATTTTTTTCAATAGTATATAAATATAACAATTTTAATATTTTGTTGGAGAAAACCCTAATTTTACATTTTGCATAACCCAGCAAGATTCCTCTCAAAGAGAGTGAAACCCTAATTATATGTTGGAAAGTTACACACATCACAACCAAATTGTTCTCAAAAGAGACCAAGTTCCTCTCACATTATAAAAATTCATTTTTCTAATAAAAAAAAATAAATGCTTTACTCCATCTACTTAATTTTGGTTCATTTTGGTCTTTATGTTTCCAAAATATTCGACTTTGGTTCATTTTGATTCATGTTCTTCAATTCTGGTTCATTTGGGTCATTGAAAGTGACCATTTTGGTTTCTTTACTTTTATTTTTATTTCATTTTTAAGTGGACCAAATAGTCACTTTTTGAAAGTTCGAGGACCAAAATCAACCTAAAGTTAAAAGTACAATTATGAAAATGAACCAAAATTGAAAGTATAGAAACTAAAATGAATCTTTTAAAAATAAAAAGACTAAAATAAATTAAAACAAAAAAATATTAGAACCAATTTAAACTAAACAGACCAAAAAAACTATATTTTCCAAGGATTGACTCTCTTTCATGGAAGAAGAGGAGCCATCTCCATTGCACGTGTGTGTGTGTAAGAGACAGCAAAAAAATAAAAAATAAAAATAAAAATAAGGGCAGCAACGATGAGACAGAGAACAGAAGGATTCACCAAAGATTCAATTGCTACTTTTTGGATTTTCCCCAATCAATCATCCAAATTTGGTCTATTCAACTTCAAAACTTTCCTTCTTTATATATATATATATATATAACCTTCAATTTCTTCTTTTTCTTTTTTTTTTTATTATTATTATTTTACATTTTTCTACTCCAAAATTCCCTTTGGATTTTTTCTTTCAATTTAGCAATTACTCAATGCTAACCCATAATCATTTCCCCCTAAAAAAACCCATTAAGTTTTTTTGTATCTTTCTCTCATAAATGATTATCATTTTAGCTAATTGGCACATTAATTAGAGACATTATGTTGATTACTCCTTACCCCACTTTGGAAAGTTTGCTGAAAACCACTCATGATTTTGCTTTAAACCCTGATTTTTAGTGAATAGACATGAGTTGATTTGAAAGCATGCATGAATGGATATAATTTGTATGGCAAAAAAAGTTGTTTCATTGTTTCATCTTAGCTTTCTAACTTTTTTTTTTTTTTTTTAACCAATCACTAAATGAGGTGATGACGTAGATAGATATACCGATATTTCTTAATTAAGTTGACACATATTTAACACCATCATCATATCTCAAACCTAAAAATGAAAGTTAAGTTATCTTCTTAGCTTTCAATTTATATTAATCTTAAAAGAGATACGATTCGAATCAAAATCCGAACAACGACTCCGATAGATTTAAAAGAAAATGCATATGAATATTTATATTTTACCTGAACTCAGTAACGAAGTGATGTAAGAAAATGGAAGCTTCTAATCTGGCTAATTCAAGTCCAGGGCACAATCTTTGTCCTCCACCAAAAGGAGTGAAATTGAAGTTATTTGAGTCTTTATCCTTTAAAAAAAGAAATCAAAATTTAATATTTCCATACATTAATTAACCATTAAAAATTATACCCAAATAATTAGGGCAATTAATGAGTACTTACTTGCCATCTCCATGGATTGAAATGGTAAGGGCTTTCAAAGTGGTTTTCATCAACATGAACTGACCTAATATATGCAAGAACACACCATCCTTTAGGTATTAAATATCCTTTTATCTCAACGTCTTTCATCGTCTTTCTCATCACTCCTGTTATTATGTTTCCTATCCTTAATGTCTCTGTTATGACCTAAATATATCACGACAATTATAAGAAAATATAATATATTACAATAATTTAATTAAATATTTTTATTATATTATAAATGATATTGGAAAATTGAGTAGGTGTCTTACATTTTGTGTAAATGGCAAAGACAAGTAATCACTCCACTTTAATGTCTCTCCAAGCTGAGTTTTCAGTCTTTTCAATTCCATGTTTTCTTCCTGTCCATTAAAAATTATAAATTTAGAACAGAAAAAAATATTCAAAGATAATATAATAATGCTGAATAGAATATATTTTTGATTCATTGGGTTGTGACTGTTGAAATATATCCTTATTAAGACAAAAGAAAATCATTATTTTGTTGTACAGATTCTACATTCATGAATGTAATATCTGTCTTTCATGATTATCTTTTAATTATTTTCCTTTTTTTTTTTTTTTGTTTATAAAAGAAATCTTTTGTGAAAACAAGAGTATATATTTTGAAAAAGAGAGAAAAATAAATAAAGAGGTATTATTGGAGAGTGGAGAGTGGAGAGTGGAGAGAGAGTTATTTTTATATTATTGATGTGGTTGTCACCCAAATGACAGAAACAATCGCTATCAAATGAAACACACATTATAAGGGACAACCACACTCAATAAGTAAATAAAATAAAACCAAAATTATTAATTTAAAACCAAATTCGCAACCCTTCGATTAAATAAATGGATGATTATAAATATATAAATAAGAATAATTATTTCTATTCCTATATAAGTCCTTTTAGATAAAACAAAAAACAAAATCATGGTGTATGTTTAAAATAGACAATATCATATTATTGTAGAGATGCTTTAAACGTCATTGTCGCTAACAGATTTCTATTTTATAAAATACAAAAAATAAAAGTCTCAATTTGAGGATAGATCTTCTATAGGTTAAGACACAAATTACCATCTCAAATATCAACCAAAAAAAAAAGTAGATTTACATTTCATTTTGGTCTTTTTTTTATTACAATATAAGAACGGAGAATCAAACCTTTGACCTCGAATTTGATAGTATGATGCCCTTTGTCTCGTTATTTTTGTCTTTTCCCTTATTTTGTTACGACACGATTTATTAAGTATATGCATATAAGCATGTTAATATGAATATTATTCCAAGTCATATAGTTAAAAGAAAAGGCATTGACCACAAGTGGATATGTATATATTAGATGGAAATTAACTAACATGTCACAAACCACAAAAGTGATTTTGTCTTTTCAAAGTTCAGCAACTAATAGAAATTTTGAATGTTTGAAGATATTGAAATGGAACCAACTTAAAAGTTTAAAGCGATATTTAAATATCTACAACATATTTAAACAAAAAGAATAATATAGAGAAAGAGTGTTCATTCTAAAACTATTCGAAAGGTTTGAATCTTTACCCTAAATTTGTACATTAAAAAAAACGATAGACTAAAACACGAGAGTATGATGCACGTACCACTAATTGATGGAGGGCAGATGGGGAATCTGAAAGGTATTTAATGGCCAAAGTGATAAGAATTGGGACAGAATCTTGGCCTGGAATCATCATATCAATCATGTTATCTGCTATTAGTTCATCTGTGACTTGTTGGCTTCCATCATTCACCAAAACATCCACAACATCATTAATTGGGATTGCATTACTCAATTTCTCACCCTTCTTCTTTCTTCTACCTTCTATTATTTCTTGCACTAACTTAACCATTTTCCTTTTGGCCTGAAGATTTTGACATAAAAACATAAACAATACAATTTTGCTTGATTTTCCATTTTTTTTAATTTTCAAGAGAAAAATACCTTTTTCTTCCTTTGGATTTTGAGTCTAGTATCTATTTAGTCTCTGGATTTCAAAATCTAACATTTTTAGTCATTCCTTAAGTAACCAAATGTAGTATCTGGATTTCAAAATCTAACATTTTTAGTCATTCCTTAAGTAACCAAATGTTATAATTTTACCCTTGAGGTTTGAGTTTTCTTTCGATTTTGTCTCTATGTTTCAAGACTTGTACTTTTGATCTCAATTTTTCATTAAAGACTCGTATCAATTAATTAATTTAAAAGAATTATAAAGTTTCACCATTGTTTCGTCCCTATTAAGATGAATTTAAAATTCTCACTTCATGATTATTTTAAATTAATTAATAAATATTCACGCCAAAGATTGAAAGGGAATATTTAGTCTGAAAAAACGATATTAAAAGGATAATCTTGAAATTTAGGGATTAACTAAAACAAAACTCAAACCTCAAAGGTTAAATGGACTAAATTGAAATCAAACTTACTAAAAGTATAACATTTTGAAACTTAGAAACCAAATGAAAACTAAGACCCACAATCTAGGGACCGAAAAACAATATTTTTCAATAATCTCAATTATATATGAGAACACAAATTTTTATAAGGAAAAAAAAAAACTTGCCTGTAATGATCTGTAAAGTCTGCTTCCTGGGATGTTTATTGGGAAAGCCATAATCCCAGCAATGAATTGATTAAACTGTTTCTTGAGAAATTCCATTTCGTCACCAGCCTCCAAACTGATCAGTGTCTTTACTAGTACTTCAAAGGCAATCTGAAGAAATTAATCAAATATAAATTTTATTTTTTTATTTTTTTTTGTCTCTCAGTTGAGAAAAATGAGAAAAAAAAAATTACTTATGATTATGAATGTGTGAGTTTCTTGGACAATATGATTCCTAGCAAAATTATGACCAACCCATGTTTCAAATGAGAGCAATTTCTACCATAAAATATTTAATCATCTTTTTAACATATTCTTAATATACTTCACTCCACTCTAATATTATTGGGCGAACTTAAAATTTAAGTTGATAGATTACGAGAAATTTAATCAAAACAAGTAAGAGAAAAAGAGGAGGTACATTTTTGGCTTCATCTTGAATGTAGATAGGATTGTGTTGACAAGTATTAGTCCAAGTAGGGATGGATTTTTTAAGATATTTCTGCATGTCTATGGTTACTTGAGCTTTGAGATGAGATGACTTGAAAAATGCTCCAATAAGGCCATGAATTCTTCTATGTAAAGAGCCATTGATAAGCAATATAGAAGATTTTCCCATCAACTCTGTCACAGATTTTGGATAAGATGGCACAAAAAACTTTGCATCACTTTGTAGAATAAACCTATTCACTTCTGCATCAGTTGAAACTATTGTTGGACTTCCAAATATATGTGATTTGAAAACCTTTCCATACCTATAAAAAAAAATCCCATTATTTCATGTTCTTAAAAACGAGATATGTCCGCAACCAAAAGGTTTCATCAGAGACGAAACGAAGAAGGAACGACAAAGAAAAATAAATAAAGATAAACTTTTACGACGGTTATCTCTATGAAAATTTCTAGCTATAACCCTGAAACTCACCGTCGGCGACGTGTGTCCATGAAGGTGTCGGGACGTTGAGAGTAAGCGGAAGAGATGAAGTGGAGGGTTTCGCCGACGAAGGGGAGACCGAGGGAGCCGGAAGGAAGTGAAGGATTGTTGGAGGAGATGAAAGAGTTTGAAGATGATGATGATGATGATGATGGTGTGGTGGGGATATTGATGAAGCTTTTGAGGATTATGATTGTGGAAGACATAAAAGCTGCAGCTGTGATGAGCTGCACAAATATCCACAAAGAATCCATTTTTTTGATGAATCTGATCTTTGTGTGTGTATAGATTTGTTTTGAGATTTTGCAATGGTACTACTCAACCCTTTTGAGATCTCTCTTTTTTTTCCTCTTCTCTCTCTATCCTCTCTCACCTTTTATATATAAATATGAGGGCTCATATGATGATCACCACTCTTCAAATTTTGAAGGTTTTTTTTTTCTTTTTTGAGTTATTGCAATAATATGAATTTGCATGGTTTTTAGGTCCACAGAGACTTTACCCTCCCTTTTACGGGGTAAAATTGACAGTCACATTGTGACGATCTCTCCAAATAATTGAGAGAGTTTTTCTCTTTTTTTTCTTTTTTTTTTTTTTTTTCAAGGAAGAGGTTTTATTATGTAGAAGGTGTAGGTTGAATTTTCCGTAATTAAATAGTAGAGAAGAGGGATAGGGTAATGCTACCTAAGGGATTTATTGTAAAGAATACATTTTAGGAAAAAATAACAACTCTCCTTTAATAATATTTTTTTAGAAAAAAACTTAGGTGCAACCTTATTGTGAGTTCAACACTTACTGTACTTAATGAAAGAGGCTGTCATGTGTCAAATTTTTTTAAAAGTAAAAATATTTATTTTATTTTATTACGTAAAGATAAGAGCATTAAATTAGATACAATGTAAGTTGTATCTAATCGTTGTCCTTCTTTTAATTGTATTTTTATTTTTTTAAAACAAAATTATAAAAGGAAACTTTTTTTTTCACAATTTTATGAAACTTTACCACGATAGCACATTCTTCCTTGTGTTTCAAAAAGTTAAAGGCAAACTAAATTACTTAATATTTTGAAGAAATTATAGGGTTATTAGAAGCAAAAATATATATAATTAGAAAAACACATAGATTTAAGTTTTTTTATATTAAATTGTTTAAATATAAATTAAGGTTAAATTACATGTTTTGCGCTAAAGTTTATTTCAAGTTTTTGTCAAATTAAGAACTTTAAAAAATATTTTTTAATATAAATCTCTAAATTTTCAATTTTGAATGAATTCAATAAGTCTTTATAATTTTGATTTTGATATCTAGAAAATAAGTTCTTACACTTTTATATCTAATAGATGTGTTGGTTTTGTAAAATATTGAATATGCCAATGGCCTCATTAGGACAAAAAAATTAAAAAATTATGAACCTATTAGATACAACTTTCTAAATTGTTCAATAGCCTATTTGACAAAATATGAAAGTTGAGGGGACTAAGATTTTTAATATAACTTATATAATAGTCAAAGTGACCTTAGCTCAACGATCATAACTTTCCTTTTCAAAGATCGAAACTTCAATCCTCCATTCCCATCATTATTCTACTCGATATATATATAAACTAACATAAGGGACATATATAAATTTATCACTCTTTTTTCCTCCTTTTACACAATTGAACAATTTTGAAGATTGAAAGAACAAATCTTGATAATTAAAGTTGAATAAATCTTTTATAAAAAAGAAATGTTTTATATATTTATAACTAGTATATAGTAAGGAAGTAAAATTACTTATTTAAAAAAGAGTGAAATGAAAAGAAAGAAATTATAATGGAGAGACAAAAGACCAAAAGTTTATTTAATTTCAAAGTTTGAATGATGTAGCTCTAGAATATTGGCTCAATAACATGTTTAATGGATGACAAATTTTCTTTATATATTATTATTAATATTATTATTATTATACATATAACACTGCTCAATTCAAAGATATAGACCTACTTATTACACCCTCCATCTCAAAACATTGATCTTTTAATAGAAAGTGAGTTTTCCAAAGTAAAACTTGGATTATCCCTCCATTAATCTTTGACCATTTGACTTTGAAATTTTTATCATTTCTATAATTACCATCCAATGGAGTAACTTCTAGAGGATACTAAGTTTGATATTTTATTTAATTATTCCTATATTATAAGTTTATAGCTATCATTTATCAATCAAGGAATCGATATTAAATTAAATTTGTAAAACGTTATTCTTTTGTTGATGAACAAGGTGAAGCACAAATCAAAGGCTATAGTGATTACTTCTTACACAATAATCTTAGAGATCTAAGTATAATTTAAGGGAGAAAAAAGTTCCTTTCAAATAAAATTCTTATTATATTGAAATCTTATTAGTTTCGTGAGTACGTCTGAACTAGCTTTTACATACGTCGATTAATCTCACATGACAACTGTCTAGCATCATCCTTTATATAATTTGATTGTTTAAAAAACTCATAAAAGATATAGCCATGAATCATCACGACTTGCTTCTCATGCCTTCCATGTTAGAATAATAAATATAAACTTCCTTTTGATCATCACTCCACATAGAGGATGCATGTGCCACCCTATGTGATGGGAAATTTAAAAAGGGGAATTTTTTTTTTTTAATTTGGAGTATTCATCATTGCCCATAAAATCTTTTTGAATCCAACCCATTTTTCTTGCACATTTTCAAAGATTTCCCTTTGACCCTTTCCTTAACTTATGTTCATTTTAATGACCCAACATTCATTCATTGCCAATTTGTTTAATAATTAAGTGTTCCACACTCTCTCTCTTCAAGCCTAGTACCTAACTAATTGATGTGTTAGTTTATTTAACTCACTAAATATAATAGTATATTGTTTTGGCACATATCATCATCATGTCATCAAACTCTTTGGACCTAATCTTTTCTTTTCCCTCTTATTTTCTTTGTTCATTTTCAAAAGTTTATATATATCTTTGAGAACCTCATAGAAAGCTAGAGAAAAGAGTTCTTTATTTGCCCTCAAAAAAGAGACTAGAGCTTTGGGATTATTTTGAATCTTGATTGGGGAACTTTGTATAATCTATACAAATAAAGATATAATTAGACAACTTATATGGAGCCTTAACATTTGACTAGTTGCACTAGTGAAAGTTGACATGCTTTTGGCTTTAAGAACACTTGACTGATCCATTTCCTTCATCCATGGGATTGTTCTGATTTTTTAAAAATAAAAATTAAAAAAAAAATCAAAAAGCTTAAAATTGTTCTTCATAATTTCATGATTTTAAAAGAAAAAAATAACTATACTAGTTAAATTTAAGCTTTCATTCTTGAACTTTTAAGATTATGTTATTTAGATTCGTACAACTATACTTCAAAAATTTTCTAACAATTTTTTAAATTTTCAAGATTATGCTCTTTTAGTCCCTATAACTTAAAGTATTTCTAATAGATTTTTAAACTTTCAACTTTGCACTTAATTGATATGTCATTAACTACACAAATTTAGCGATAGTGGTACATTCGCTATAACTTAAGAACTATAGGGTGGACTAATTTCAGGCTAGTTCAAGCCACTAGTACAAATTTAAGAATGAATGACATTAAAGGGAAATGTTTTTTTTTTTTTTTTTACCAAGACAGAAGCTCCAATTTGTTGTAGTGAATGTGTTTTATTAGTATTAACATAACAATGGATGCATGCTAGATACAAAATTAAAATTGTATATCCTATCAACCCTTTCTAAGTTATAAAACTTAAATAAATACAACTTTAAAATTTGATAAACCTATAAGAAACTTCTTAAAACGGCCTTTTTTTTTCGAAGAATAAGAACATGATAAACACTACTTTAAAAACACAAAATCGAACTTATAACTTAACCTAAAATATATGACTCAAACTTATAATTTAACCTAAAATATATGCCAAACATAAAAACAAACTGCTGAGGAAATAAATCTTTTGAAAAACCTCCATCTGAATTACACCAACAATACCCTAAAGTTTGACAAATATTGGCCTTTGGTATTGAGGCAATCTTAGCTAAACAAAAGACAAACATATTCTGTTCATACTGTCTGACAATTGAATCTAATACAATCAAAGTAACTCATATATAAGTGATCTGTTGGTTTCTAAATGGTGACTTTGTAAAAGGTTTATCAACATTTCAAGTTCCAATGAGCCTTTAACTTGAAACTAAATCTGCAACAGAAAAACAAAGCAAGGATGTTAAATTAAAGGTACACTTGCACACTAAGTTTCCTCTTAAATATAATTTCTTCTTTGCTTTTGGATCCTGTTCAATGAATATGCTGCTCCTTTTTTCAAGTCAAATCTTTACTTTATTCATCGTATCTCATCATATTTTATAAACATAAGTCTCAATGTATACTTAGCAGAAAACTAAAGCCACGTATAACAGATTCATAATGAGAATTGGTATAATCATAATATTTTTTTTGATAGGTCAATCGTAACACCAAAATCATAAATGTATTAAATTACTTTTAATTATGCTTACTTAGAATTATAAATCTATCACATTTACTATTATCATTATCGTTTGACCCTAAACAATAAATATGACAAATTCATATTTCTCATATTGTAAGAGTACACTAACTATCAGTATCAATAACATAATTTCAAAATATAAATGAATTAATCATCGTTCGTTCTTCAATCAGTTTGTATTTTTATTTTAGATTGTGCAATGGATCCCACATATCAATATAAGTACGAAACACAGGATAAACAACCATAAATGAAATTCATTGAGACTCACTTTTAAGAGTACCATTCATTTATTATTTTTCTCCTGGTATAAATATGATGATTATGAAAGAATGTAAACAAAAACTAAATTCAACAGAGTGAAAATTTTCCAATGCTATGACAGTATGGGAGTGCATCAATTCCATTTTTGTCATAAACAAACCATTAGAAAATGATATGAAACCCGTGACATAGAACAATATATCATCTAATGTCATGTCAATAGTACTAAAAAATTTTCTTTCCTCCCTGACTAATGAGGACTACAAGAGAGTAAGAGGGGAAGAATTTTAAGTGGAAAAAAATTATAAATTTAGTTTATCAAGCTCATGTTTTGTCAACCAACTATAGAGAGTTAGTTCATGCCATCATAACCCCTGCTCTCTTGTCAATCTCTATATTTCTTCACGTTTGTCATAATTTCTCTCTTTCATTGTGGGTTTGAGAGTAAGCATGGATCAATCCATCCTTGTTTAAAATCCAAATTATTATATAAATGCGTGATTATGTTGGTCCAAAGTTACAGCTAATCTAGAGATTAGCTGTTTCCTGAGTTTCGGCAGCTCTTGCCTTTTTCTTAATGATAAAAGATATTATCCCATGTAAGATCCTTGACGATGTCTCGTAGAGAGGTCAGAAATAATTAGAAAATTTACTTTCTAACATACTAGAAAATATCATTGGTACAGTACTGCAGCATATTTGAACAACTTGTCTACTAAATACACATTAACTTGAACATTTTTCTTTTGAGGTAAAAAAATGAAATTCTTTCTTGTACATCAAAATCCCAGAGAACTTTCACCTTCTTCCTGTCATGTGTTAGTAAGAGTGGCAGTAGATGGAGCTGTTCAAAGGGTTAACTTTGTAATTTGAGCATACCTACTTTTTCAATGGCAACACAGTGCATATGTAGCAATATCAAACATGTGATTGCAGGACTAATAATTGACTTGAAAGATCAGGTTTAGAAAATCAACTCCATGATCGTCCTCCACCATATCCCCTTCCACGATCTCGAAATCCCCCATGACCTGATTAACATACAGATTAAATGTTCGATAAACTCAAAAACATTCATTAACAAGCACAGAAGTGTATGTACAGTTCAGCGAGGATGCACCAGAGAGAAATACAAGTAATGGACCAAGCTTCTTGATTACTTTTCCTTTTATACTTGGTAGTTGGTATTGATTTTTAAACGTATTGATAGTAATAGGAACAAGAACGCCATTTCACTAGCATAGAGAAAACTAACCTGAGGGAGGAGGAGGTGCACCACGACCCATTGCTGCCAGTTCAGGACTAACCTTCTGTCCAGCCTCTTCAAGAATCGCTATAAGTTCTTTTGCAAATCTGGCATTAGCAGCGGTAAAGAAAGTGTATGCAGTTCCTTTCGCTCCAGCTCTTCCAGTTCTACCAATTCGGTGAACATAATCCTCAAGAGATCCAGGAAAATCATAATTTATAACGTATTTCACGTCCTTCACGTCTGCAGTCAAATGACATTGTTAGGAAATACTAAAGACAGCAGTAAAGTTCGTCAAAAGATGAAGCTACAAACTTATGAGACACAACACCCAGTTCCTTGAGCAATCCGAATGAATTCTGGTCCATACAAATCTAGTGTTAGTAGCTTTTATCCTTTTAATAATGAGCAAGAATATTATTTTCCATTCATACATATGAAAGAGCAAACTTAACAAAAAATATATACAAAACAAGAAAGAAGATGATGCATCTGGTAGGTTACCTTTTTTTTTTTTTTAATATATGAACACTTAAATCTGAGGATATTTTCAACAGAGAAACTTGCAGAATAACAAATTATATAGGTAAGCGATATTCTACATGTTCTTCCAGGTTATCCATTACCCACATCCTCATATTTTATCTAATTCTTTGTTGGGAATGAATTGCTTATGTGGTTTCACCTTTTGAGGCGATTTACTGGAATAGGTAAATTCTTTTTTTTTTTTTTTTTTTTCAGTCTCTAACCCTTGCTTTCATCTGGCTTTTTGACCCCGTGCTAATGATATCTTGTCCTGGCATCTGGCTATTGTTTTACACCCTTTTGGGTTATTCTCCCGTGCTAATGAAGGTGTTAAAGGAAGTGTATTAAGCAGCTCTTTGGGAAATCCATACCCATCAACGTCGTCCAGAGGTTTGTTTTGTTTGCCTTCTCATCATAACCGTTTTCTTTCATCCTTTTGAAGTCTCACATAAAACCAACATGGAGTTTCTGTCCAGTCCTCCAAGGGATAGAAGCAAGTTACAGTAGGATTTGGGCGTATTGGCTTTTCAGCAAAATATTTGGTCCTATCAGTAAAGGCACATATTCAGAGTGTTAGGTGGTTCAATACTTCCCTTCGGGTTTTCAACTTCTTCCTTATTTTCAGATATTACTCTGCTTCTGATTGCAGATGATTGAGATCATTATGATACTTTTAGGTTGAGACCCTTATCTTTAGTTCTTATTGTTCCTATTGGAAATTCTGTTGTTCTCAGAATAAATGCACGAGCAGATATCCGGCGACTACTGTAAAAGGTCACACCTTACAATTTTAATATAAAAGACATACCTAAACCACGAGCAGCAACATCGGTAGCCGTCATTATAGGACTCTTGCCAGACCGAAATTCTGAGAGGACCCAATCCCTTTCTGCTTGACTCTTATCACCATGAATTGAAAGTGCAGGCCAACCATCCATGCGAAGCTGTCGGGTAATTTGATCACATCCTTTCTTGGTATCCATAAAGATCAGGATTCGACTCCCATCCATGATATCCTCTAGTAATTTCACCAATCTGGAAAATTAGTCAGTACCATTTACTCTCATCATACCCTGACAGGCTTTTGGGGAATTATGGTCCCCTAAAAAAACAAACGACCACACAAAATACTCACTTGTTATATTTCTGATTTTCAGAGACAATATCAACATGTTGGCGTATGGCATGATTCGCTTTCAGATCTGGAGAACCAATGATGACCTGTGGAAATTAATTTTTTTAAAAAAGAAAAAAGAAGTCAATAACAGCATAAAGAATGCTAAAGACCACCTCCCTACTCTCTCCATAAGAGAGAGAAAACTAATAGATTTATATTTTGGAGAAAGAATCTTCAATTACCATCCACAGCAGTTATCCTGAAAAACAAAACTTTCCTTCATGGTGGAATTCTTTTATGTAATAAAAATGTAAAGATAAATACTGCCATGCTATGGAAAGAGAAGTGAATGAACCTCACTTCTTTCTTAGAGAAGTACAAGGTATATTTTTGCAACATAGACCACATTTATGTCCTTGAAGAGGGTGTATGAGTTAAAGATTTTTTACCTTGTATGGATTGTAAAGAAACTGCCTGGCCAATTGTTCAACTTCTTTAGGCCAGGTAGCACTCCAGTACAACGTTTGTCTATCTGGTCGAATCTGTATTGAAAATAAAATAGCATTTAAGAAAATTTAACAATTTGGCACAACACAATTAAGTGCTATCACCAACTGACCCATAAAAAATGAGCACAAGTAAAGCCACCAAAAACACACATAAATGCCTGGCTCAAAAGCTGGCTATCAACCAGGACTGCACCAGAAGCCAAGAAAATACAATTCAGTTTTAACAAATCTTCTGAACAGTCAGATTGATTTAGAGTCTGCAAATTTATCATACAGAATCTAGTTCCAGGAAATCGTGCAACTTATGTCACCAAGGAACTGAGACGAAAAATGTCACAACTAATAAGTTTTTAATGAATATCAACAGTCAGAATATTTGGTTTGCCCATTTTGAATGAATCTTTTCTTCTCTTAAATAAACTAATTAAAAAAAAAGATTAACAGACGGAATGAACAACATTTACGAGCAAGGAACTTGTACAGCAGTATAAAAGCAAAAAAAAAATGTAAGAGAACAGAGGACAAGAAGAAAACCAACTTGCAAAAGAGCCCAAAACTGTGTTTTTTGAACAAACAAAGTTGTCATTTTTACTTTTTTTCTTTTTTTTTTATTTTTGCAACACCATTTTTACTTGATATTATCTGAAACCTTTACCTTAGATCTATCAAACCTATGAAAATAATTACATACAATATGACAATAATGTGATCAGATTTAGCGTACAAGAACTTAAACCTGTGAAACAATTTTTCGTATTTGAGGGTCAAATCCCATATCTAGCATCCGATCAGCCTCATCCAGCACAAGGTAAGTAACCCTTCGCAAGTTTGTATGATGTGACTCCATCATATCAATCAACCTTCCCGGTGTAGCAATCACAATTTCAACTCCTGGTTTTACAGAAAAAACAGGAGCTAATCTCACTAGGTAGGGTAGTAATTTTTTAAAAAAATAAAAAAAGAGGGGGGATATTCAATTAATCAACCATGAATGTAAGAAGAAAGTGTTCATTGACACCTCAAATTTTGGTTAGGATAAGAGTATGAACATCTTGAACTTAATTCACCATCTACCTTTCTGAAGATCACGCACTTGAGGTCCCTTGGGAACGCCACCGTATATGCATGTGTTCTTAATCTTCGATGATGCACCAAATTTTGTAGCTTCTTGTTGTATTTGAACGGCAAGTTCACGAGTAGGAGCTAGAACTAACACAATCGGACCATCTCCAGGAGCTGAGAAATATTATAAAATGAAAATAAGAAATCAGTTAATTTGAACGTAATGACCACAATTAGACACTTAATAGTTTACACATTATCTCCTTACAAAGAATTGGCTGGGCATTAACATGGACAATTGCAGGCAAAAGGTATGCAAGTGTCTTCCCTGACCCCGTTTCAGCAATACCAATGAGATCTCGACCTTTGAGTGCCATTGGCCATCCTTGCGACTGAATGGGAGTAGGCTCAGTGAAGCCAGCTTTGGCAATTTCTTGCATGACATAATCTGATATGCATAATACGTTAAAAATCTTCGTATGCATTAATTATAAAGAAAATTGAAACTAAACATTAAATAACTCAGGTCATATCAACAATAATGCTCAAACTTCAAAATAGCATCAATCATCTAGAGAATGTGGCAGTAACTGTTGAATTATAACATCAGAAGTCAAATTTTAGTTTGTAAAAATAAGTTCTTTCTTAAGAAAAGTACCAGGAAATCCAACATCGCGGAAAGACTTGACTGGTTTTGGAACATCACGACCTTCTACGGTAATTTCCCTCCTTTGACGATACTCCTCAACCTCTCTCTCTGTCATTGCCGCCACTGATGGAGCCTCAATGTAGAAGTTCTTCTCAAAATGAGGCAATCCATCCAAATCCACCTTTTTTGGGCCCTCAGATGCATAATAATCATTCTTGCTAGAGGAGGATCGAACAGAACTGCTATAGCCTGTAGACCCACCAAAACCTGAATCACTGCAGCAGCCCAAGAGACATATTGAGAGAGAGAGCCACATTATTTAAGGAAAAACAAAATAAAGAATACCAACGTGGTTTATCCTAAGAAGTACAGGGAAGACAATACATCATTTTTCCTAAAAGAATACAACGATACAATCACAAGAAGAAAACATATGAACATTAATTTAAAGATTACTATGATTAATCATATTTTAAGAACTTCACAGATTTGTAAGTTGAAACTTGAAAGGTATACGTGATTATGGTTTTCAGGTTGATTTTGTAAAGAGTTGGCATCTTCTGACAAGGAGAAATATGGAAAAGATTAAACATGGAAGACTGGAGTTGGGAAGTTTATTGATCTTTTGAAGCTACTGGAAAATATTCATGCTAGAGAAATGGTGAGAGCCGAGAGGACTAGGATCTTCGTTTCCATTGTTTCATATTTTTATGAAGAGAATTTTGGAATGGGAAATGCTCTAGAAAAATTTAAGTATTTGATTCTTCAGCTTTTTATTCGGTCCTAAATTCAAAATAAGTCAAATAAGCTTCGGAGGAGATGTCCAATGATGGCTTTAAATCTGTTGATCTCTACTTGAGAGTTGGTGAATTTTTGGATCATCTACTTTTTCACTACCCTCGCAGTAAGGAGTTATGGCACTCTCTCTTCCAAGGCCTATCAAGAATCAATGAAGCACAAACATAGACACTAATACGAGATATAGATATGATAGGATACGGCGATAAGCAATTTCTAAAAAACTAGGATATGGATACATTGAGAATACGGTTTTTTTATATATTTTTTCTAGGTTATATGTAGATTTAACATAAAGATATTAAATGTAATCCACTAAAAAGCATAAAAGGTCAAATTAGTGACAATAGTACAAAATCCAATACATGCACTTAAATACTATACAAAAAACATCATCAGAGATATTGAGATACAATAGAAAAGGTTGGTGGCATGTCGGAGTCAGATTGATCAAAGAAGAAGAACATTAGAGGGAAAGGTACAAAGACAAACAAAGAAGATAAAGTTGAACTGTTGAAGATATTTAAGAGGGTTATTTTTTGCATGACTTGGGGCCTTGGGCTGTGAAGAGGAAAATTATCAAAACACGTTCTTAAGAAAGTCATAAGTAAGAAGAATGGTAAAGATACCGATTTAAAGGACCTCTCAGAACATGGCACAACCATCGTCTTCTACATAAAAGGTAATAAAAAACAAAACTTGAAAGATAGGAAGAGATTGATTTCCATGGATTCATAAAGGTGTCCTTAGAAGCTAAACTGAAATCTTGGTCAAGAGATGAAACCCATACTTACAACCAACAGATGCCACGAAGCATGAGGTTCTAAACAGAACCATCGTAGCTACTTTAAGAGAAATGCCACATTTCTGCGGCACAAATTTCTGATGCTTAAACCACCCACCACAATAGATTGACCCACTTCCCTCCTCCACCTCCTCCCATTAAAAACCTCTCATGATCTTTTCGAAGTGTGCCTTCGGCATGTCAGTTTTTAAATCTGTTCTACAAACGTACTTCTAAAGATTAATCAAGTTGCTTCGTATTACTTAAGCTTCCTATTCCCTAGCCCATATTTTTTAACACTAGATGACTTTGATAATAAATTTAGAAAGATAGCAAAAAGAAACCCAACTGATCAATGAACATAAAACAAGAGAAACAAGATTTATAAATAATTATCAAAACACGTTCACACTCCAAATGAAATGTGGAGGGGGGAAACTTCACTTTAGAAACCAAAAACATCTTCAGGGTAGTCATAGGCTTAGAACGAAATTAAGTACTTTCTGGAATACGGTTTAATCCCTTGCTTTAGGAGTTACGGCACTGTACTACCTAAAGCTCTGGTAACACCTAGGAGTACATCACCGAAAGCCTTTTAATAACTAATCTTTTTGTAATTAATTCCAGTTGGATGTTTCTGGATTCCCCAAATCTTCCTCTAGAAGAAGGAAAGAAAAAACTGCAGCCATAATCGGGATACTATTCAATCAGCTACGATGTAATAAACTTGAAGCAGCAAAATCCCATTACTCAAAATAGCCCTCATCGTGGTGAAAATTAAGCAAGCTCACAAAGCCTAAGTACATTAAAAGGCTTAAAATTCAAAGCAATAAAACCAAAACCCACATTCGAATGCGTTCACATGAAAGGAGGAAGATAGAGTGATACCTTCTACGGTCGCGATAAGAAGTGGGATCGGAGGAGCGGCTGTCGTAGCGACTCATGGCGCCGGAGCTCGCCGGAAAGAAGTTGACGAAGTGGGAATTTAAGGGTTTTAGACGCTGGCTCTGTTCGGTGAAGGCGAAAAGCGAAAAACGAACAACGGAGGACTTTCTGTGCCCTTGGCTCGATCGACTTCGAGGCTTGCTAATCGTACGGCTAAGTTTTTCTTTTCGGCTCACTGCACCTATTACAGGGTGCCACGTACTATAGCGGTGTCTTTCGTATTAATCAGATTTATTGTTCAATTACCTTAATGAAATTAGGATAATTTGGATGAAGGACCGATTAGGTTGCATTTTGCGCGCAGGTTTAGAATCAAAAAAACTTTAGAATGTCAACTTGGAGGCTACGAGGTTTAGATAATCCGGGAGGTATTGTGTTGGTAGTGCAGGTTTTAGAAATAAAATCCAAATTTATAAATCTTGAGCTTGTGAAATATTTTCTTATTTTTTAAATGAGTTCAATCTTATCATCTTAATTATTTTAATATAATTAAATTTAAAATAAATTAAAAAATTTATAACTATATATATATTGAATCTTGAAATAGAGATGTGACTAAAATTATATTTTTATTTAATTTATTATTTTAATAATTTGGTATTTTGATTTTACTAGGTTTTAAAATAAAACTTCGTAGATTTTATCACTTTAACTAGTTTGAAAATGATCGATTCTTTTTATGATACCTTCAAATTGAAATAAACTCTTGAATTCAATTATTGAAAAATTATAGTTTCTTTTTTTTTATCAAATTACATTTGAGGAATTAAACTAAGGGCCTCTTTAGAGTGATTTAGAAAAAAATGTTTGACGGTGGGATCGCTGGAAGTGGTGGCCAAAGGTTGGCCTGCGGCGATCACTAGAGGTAAGGTCTAGAAGTTGGCTGACGAACTTCCTATATTAAATTAGGCAAAAAAAAAAAAGTAACTCATGGCTTTAAATAGTTTACTATTCAAACCTACGAGAACATGGTGGAAGAAGCCAAGGTTGGGCTTAGGATGCCTAACTCATCCAATCTCAAGCCTTGAAACAAACACCCAATCAAAAACATTTTGAAAAGTCAACCGTGATATAGCTCCATTAGAATAAAAGATGTATTCTCTATATTTTAATATAGAAACTGTTGGATTGGTATCCAAAATCTCTTTGTTCTCGTAGTTTGTAAACTTGTATAAACAAATTGTTATTAATAAAATAAACGTTATTTCGTTTGTGTATTAACTTAATCCAATAAATTAAGATCCAAGATTATTTTATGTAACTTGAACATGCATGTGGTTGAGATATAAGTGGATCATGTTTAAGAAATAACCTAAATGGTTTATAGTAAATGGCAGATAAGGTTGGATGTCTTGTCCTGGTGACACTACAAATATGGGCCACTTTATAATTGTTACAGTTGTTGTAAAGTGTTACAAATGATTGATCCTAACCATTCATGGGGAGACATGTGAGTGAGAGTATCTTATACAAAGAATTTGTATAAGACCGAACCACGAAATAATTAGTCTTTCTTTATAATGTCATCAACTAAAAAGACTTACATTTCACTAAGATGACCATAAGTAACTTGACCTTAATCCTAAGTGAGTTATGAACTCCTGCATATAAAGGCAATCCTTTGATCTGTATGGGTGAGAGTGGTCAAGTTCATCGACTCAATATGCCTACCATTTTAGAGATTTGTTTGAGTAGAGAGCTTTAAACATAGTTATACTAGATGGAATTATTCCTTTAAAGGATCTTGAACAATAAGGGCCCTCACCCTCTCATTGACTAGAGATAGGTCTAATTTAGAGTAGGACTATATCTAATTGTTCATTAAAGAAATTAGTGGTATTTAAGAAGTTAGATGTAACTAGAGAGGTAAAACAATAATTTGACCCAACTATAGTTACGAGCAATTTATGAAGGGTCAACTTACTGTTGATTGGTTATATTTATGGATACAAAAATATATCTACAGTGCTAAGAGTCCAGTTGTCAGTCTTTGGTGGAATGACCGAAATTAATGAATGTTGATTAATTAAATTAAATAATTAATCTCATATCATTGGAGCTTCTAATCTGTAGGTCCATAAGGTCCCCTTACTGACTCGATAAGGATTAAATGAGAATCAATTAATTTTAGATTAAATTTAAATTGTTCAAATTAATTAAAGGAAAGTTGATTATATGAGATGCAATTAATATAATGTATATGGATATATTAAAATATTAAGTTTAATGAGAGAGATAAATATCTGAATATGATTAATGTATTAATTATATGAATGAGATTCATATAAAAACCACAGGTTAAATTAATATGAATATGATTCATATTAAAACTATAGATTATACGAAAATATGTAAAGTTAGATTATATTATATATAATATGATATAAATTATAGGTTATATTATATGAGATATAATATAATGTTTTAATTTAATTATATTATTTTAATATAATTAAAGAGAGTTATTTTATGTGATGAAGAGAGTTATGAAAATAACTTCCCTCAACTCTTTCATATATAGGATCACAAAGGGATTTTTTTATAGTGGATGAACATACGTGAATAAAAAAAAGTGGTGAACCCTCTCTGCACTTTTCCTTCCTCTCTGTAAAACTCTCTCAAATAATTCTCTTCCAATTTTCTCACCAAAATCAATAAGAAGAGCCCACAACTCTTTGATTCTCACCTCGAGAATAATAAGGAAGACTTCGGTGGTGGTGTCCAAGAGTTTCTGCATTCTTGTTGTGTTCATGGAAGAAGGTCCTGTGAGTAGAAGACGAGTTCATGATCATTAGGAGAGGAGTACGTGAAGAATGATTTCTTCAAAGTTAAGTGTTTACTCTTCCCTTTCCCCTCTGTACGTTTTAGAAAGCATGCTTAGAATTTTGTTTATTGTTCTATGTTTTCTCTAGTTTTAATTTTGTTCTGAAAAGAATTCATTGACACAAAAGCGTTCATACGCTTCCGCACTGGGATTCCATACCTTCAATTAATGTTAGAGCCAAATTATGTCTCTGAATTTATTTTTGAAAACGAAAATCAGAGAAATGGTGGGTATTGCACTGCATTGTGAATGTTGATTTGCAAATTAGATGTTTTCAAAACTTGGCACTTTAGATTTACTGGTTAAATTGTTTAAAGTTGTAAGGGCCATTGTTTTAGGCATTTAAATTCCTGCTCGAGTTTGTAAGTCTATGTCGATCGTGATGCAAGTGTTGCTGAGAATATCAGTGCAATTTCAAGCAAAGACAGACTAGTTTTGAAGCAGAAATTGCATTCTATGCTAGAGCGAAATGGGAGAGCATTGCAATGCTGCCTTTTACGCTATAGCACAGAAGGGCCAACATTGCAACCCTCCAGTCGAGCGTTGCTACACTAAAACATTATCCAGACTAACGTCGCAACGCTTCAGCCGTGCGTAACGACGCTAGAGCGATTTCCAGACTAGCGTTGCGATGCTACAACCGAGCGTTGCAATGCTCCAAGACGGTCACACGTGCACGACCAACGGTTTGAAAAGTCGTGAGTTCGAGGCTGACGTGGTGCAACAGTCATTTTTTACCCATTTTTTTCTAATTTTATGTAGTTTATTTGCTTATTAATTAATATAAGTGTTATATTAATTTAATTAATTTTTAGGAGTGTCAATTTTTTTATCCAATTTTGTTGTTTAATTAATTTTACATGTGATATATGATTAATTTAAATGTTGCATGATGTAGGTCATATAGTTTAAAATTTCACCATAGGATAAACATTTGTCATGCATCATATTTAATATAATTGTTATATTATATAGTTACATGATATTATAAGTATGCCCATACATCATATTGAATATAAATGTTATATTATATGATTGCATATATCATTTACATAAGTGTTATATTATATAAAATGAAAATGGATGTGTTTTATTTTCATTAGTTTATAATATAAATGTTATATTATATAAAATGAAAATGGAATTGCATTGAGCATGACATTACTTAATTAATCTGATTGTTATCTTTAATTAATTTCATTAGGTGCATGATTATAGGTTTTAATTATTTCATTAATTTATAAATGTTATAAGTTTGATAATTAGAATTAAAATCTATAATCAACAGTTGCATGTCAACATGGATTTCAATTAGTTTGAAATGGTTTAAAATTAATTTCACCTAAACCTATATTCAAATATCACTAACATGATTAGAAATAAGTTAATTTTTTATTTTATTTTTAATAGGATTAATAAAAGATTAAGTTTATAGAATAATTGTCTATAAGGGACCTTTGTCTAAGAAAGGTTATGTTTAAGGTTGGGGTATTTAAGCTGACAAAAATGGAACTAGAGATGTCCACGGGGTGGGGCGGGGATGGAAAAGCCCTCCCTGTCCCTACCCCCACCCTCTATTCCATTCCCCGTCCCCGTGAATTTCTCCGCGGGGAATGGGGTGGGGATTACGTGGGGATCAGGTTCCCCGCAGGAAAATTTTCTTTAAACATATCCAATACAACTTTCATTTAAATAAAATATTATCAATTTTGGTAATAAAAAAAGTTGGAAATGTCCTAGAACTCGCAGTTCATAAAATTCATGTTAAACATTTTATTTATCAATAAAATATTATTGAGTATCTTATTCGATAAGTTGTTGATATTGCATTCTATTATGAAAATCCAATAAATATATCAATGGCTATAGTATGAATACTTTAATTCTATGTAGTGCATAAACAGGATCAAGTTAATAGTATATAACTTAAATGGTCTATAAGTATATGGATGAAATTGGGTATCTCATTGATGCGTTGGTTTACCATGCGATGTAAGGATGTGTGGATGCGATGATCATGCAAGTTTTCCTAATAAAGGCCAAGTATAAGCCTTCTTAGGGTCCTGGTAAGTCCAGGGTCGAACGCAGGGATTACTAAATAGAGATGTGCGACGGACTTTCTGATCCTATTGCGATGGTGATAAAGAAGTAGATGGTGATTTAACTTAGATCTTCTAATGCAGTGGAATTAAATACGGAGCGATGAAAGGGTGGTGTTGTAACAAGTATGCGATGAAGGGGTTGAAAAGAGATTTAGCTAGCATTTCTTAAGATTTTGTTCAAGTCATGCGATCATGCTATACACAAATATTAAGCACTACATTTCTCAATGCATAATGCCACATTTTCTATTTCTAGGATGCATGCAATGTGTATGGAATGTAGCAGATAAAACTTATTTCTAAGTCTCTACTCTTGTGTATGTGATCTAATTCGACTCTCTCAAGCCTATATTCTGTCTTCAAACTACTCTCTCAAGTACTTCAAATGATGAATGAAGCATACATAAGACAAGATGATCGCATAAAGTGCATAGCTTAAGTCATTTTAGCTAAGTACTTCTCAACTCATTCACAAATTTAGTTACTCATGCATGGTATGAAGAGATTGAACATAAATTGAAATGAATTTTCCATTTTTGCAAATAAAGTATTTGAGTACAAAACAATAAATGGTGTAAGAAGTATCAAGCCATGTAAGCAATGTCTTGCTTCCTCTGGCTTTTTACACTACTCTTATCACTTCAACTCTTTCTCAAATTGTAGAATCTTGCTCTCGTAAGGGTTAGGTGTCTCTCCTTCGTGTTATTTCCGGCAGCCTCTCGACCTCTTCGAAAATTAATTTCTTCTCAAGAATCCCCTTCCCTCGGCTTTGCCTTGCTTCCTCGCGTGCTCCCTTTTTTGGTTTGGTAGCATTAGGTATTTATAGAATTCTTAGGCAAAGCAGTTCTTCTCATTAATGATTGCGTGGATGGCCAGCATTAATTTTCATACCCTGTTGCGCCGTCTGATAATCACCAAAAGTTCAATGTATTTGCAATGATATGGCCTTTCAATGACCGTCAACTATATTTCCGAATTGACCGTCATCAGCTTTATGTCCCATCATATTATGTTGTTGTCTTTATGTAAAGTCTTTATCCGATCATGATCACAAACTCAAACGTGTCATCGCATTGTGCCCTTGGATTGCAAACTCAAACTATGCCATTGCATTTTACCTGCACAGAATAACGCAATTTAACTGTTTTTATGAGATGAGCGTCAGCGATCGCAATTTTCTTTTAGTTTGTCGCATTCAATCGTAATATTGCCTATTTTACCATCGTTTTCTCCCATTGTTTTAATAATTTGAGCTTTAATATGTATTTCTACCAGTTATCACACTCTCAAATTTAAAACAATGTTTGTCCTCAAGCATAAACTAAAGATTTCTCAAAATTTCAATCGTCTTCACCCTGCCTAGGCTTCTCATGGTGCCTTATTCAAATTGCTGAACCAATGTCTTATTAATTTCTATCCTAATCTCTTCCTAAAATATTTCTAACCTTTAGGGACCGTGAGTTTAATCTTCAAAAAAATCTTTACTCATTTCCCAGGACATCGCATGATTTATTTCAAATTTTATCAAACCGGGGTGTTCAAGCAATATCGGTCTTTGCATGATTCAAATATTCGTTTTGTGATCTTGGGCTGATCCGAGTGCCTAGCCTTCATTTTGGCTTGCCCTTATGGGTGTCATGCGGACATCCAACTACGAGCGAGACACTCTTTTCAGTCAAAACTCATGCCCATCTCTTTATTTGGCAGCGGAGTTGCTGATCACTTAGCTTCTGCGTTGATCATGATTCCCTCCTTCATTTTGGCTTGCCCCCACGGGTGTCATGCGGACATCCAACTACAAGCGGGATATGATCTCAACGATATATATATATTTTTAAAATTGAAATGAAGTTTTGAAAATAATGAGGCTGAAAACAACACCCCCCCCCCCCTAAATTTAACACGCAGCAATGTCCTCATTGCTGAAGATGAAATAATTCATGCGATGGACTCAGAAAATTTTGTAAATATGTTTAAAGTAAAGTTGGTTGACCACTAAATTTTAGAAATGTTTTGTGAATCGATTTTCCTGAAATTAATCTGACGCTAGTTCATGTGATAAGAAAAGATGCATATATTTCACATTGAAGTCATAATGGGCAAAGGATGAATGCGGCGACCAAATTAAGTAATAAAAAATTCATAATTGGGCCAAACGAGAGAGAATACGATAGTAGAATTCATCAATATTAAATTGAAAGTGAGAAATATAAAAAATTAAATAAGATGAGGCAAGAAAGGACACAACCCCCAAATTTAATTTCTCGCCTGCATCATTTTGATCGCATCCTTTCCTGTGATGGGCAGATAATTTTTTTTTTAAAAAAAATTGAAAGCTCCACCGATCGCATGTTTTAAGCCCATCGCATTACTCCGTTGCATTCATTTATTGTGATCAAAATGATGAAATAAAAAATATTAGAAGTATAAAAAAAAAAAGTTGACAATCACAAAGAGTAGTAAATATGCAGAAAGTAAAATAGATTCTTGAAAGAAAAACAAAAAGGATATACTTCATCCCAGATGAATGTATGTCGCTTATCATCATAGGGACTGCATGTTTCGTCTTTATTCTGGCTTACCTAAGTCAATGGAGGTTTTCTCGCATTGGAAATCTCCTCCATGATACATCTTTACTCTTTATCCATTCACTTTAAATACGTTGGTTCCATCTTCGTTGGTCAATTCCACCACTCCGTACGGGAATACTTTCTTGATTATGAAAGGCCCAGACCAACATGACTTCAGTTTTCCAGGAAAGAGACGCAACCTAGAGTTGAACAGTAATACCCTTTGACCTACCTTGAGGTTTTTCTCGCAAAAATGCTTATCATGCCATCGCTTGGTGCATTCTTTGTAAATTTTGGAATTCTCATACGCTTGTAATCTCCACCCGTCCAACTCTAGTAGCTGAAGTTTTCTCTCTTCTCCTGCAACCTTAAAATCAAAGTTAAGTTTCTTAACTGCCCTCATCGCCTTATATTCTAGTACCAACGGCAGATGACAAGCCTTTCCAAATACCAACGCATATGGTGACATGCCTATGGGTGTTTTATAAGCAGTTTGATATGCCCACAAGGCATCATCCAGTTTCATGGCCCAATCTTTCCATGATGGGTTCACCACCTTCTCTAAGATTAATTTGATTTCTCTGTTAGAAACCCCTGCTTGCCCATTTGTTTGGGGGTGATATGCGATGGTGATCTTATGGTGGACATTATATTTGATCAACAGTTTACGAACAATGCGATTCACAAAGTAGGTCCCTTCATCACTTATTATGGCACGTATGGTGCCAAAACGAGTGAAACAGCTTCAATCCATTTGGAAACATAGTCGACAACCAATAGAATGTATTTATGACCATTTGATGAAGGAAATGGTCTCATAAAATCTATTCCCTAGACGTTGAATAGCTCTACCTATAATATGATGTTCATTGGCATTGCATTTTTTTCTGAAATGCTTCCAGTGTGTTGGCACTTATCACATTTCATGGAGAATTCTCGTGCGTCCTTAAACAGAGTGGGCTAGTAATACCCACATTGCAAAACTTTTGTTGTTGTGCGCTGTCCACCGAAATGCCCTCCATATGGTGATTCATGACATTGAAACAATATGTGATGGAAAGCAGTTTCTAGAACACAGAGTCTCAATATCTAGTCTGGTCCCCTTTTGTAGAGATTCGGATCGTCCCAGTAGTAAAATTTGCATTCATGAATGAGCCTTTTCTTTTGATGGGGTGTATAGTTTTTAGGGAATTATTTGCAGACCAGGAAGACAACAATATTATACAGGGTAGTTCTTCAATTTTAAGCAACTGTTCATCAGGAAATGAGGCGTTCACCTCCTACTGGATGCGATCCACTTCTAGATTCTATAATCGTGATAAATGGTCAGCGACCTGGTTCTCTGTTCCCTTTCGGTCGATTATTTCCATATTAAATTTTTGGAGTAAGAGAATCCATCGGATTAGTCTAGGCTTCGCATCAAGAGAATCCATCGGATTAGTCTAGGCTTCGCATCTTTTTTTGTCATCAAATATCTTATCGCAAAGTGGTCTATGTGGAATATCACTTTTGATCCCAACAAGTAAGATCTGAATTTTTCAATCGCAAAAATTACCGCTAAAAGTTCCTTCTCGGTGGTGTTGTAATTCGCCTATGTGGAGTTTAATGTTCTGCTAGCATATGTGATGGGGTGTAACATTCTCTTTACTTTTTGTGCCAAGACTGCCCCCATCCGCTGGCATCACACATCAGTTCGAATGGCTTTGCCCAATCGGGTGCGATCAGAATCTGCGCTGTAGTCAAAGCGTCCTTTAGTGTTTTGAATGCAGTGAGGCAGTGTGAATGAAAATCAAATGGTCTATCAGCTTCCAACAACGCATTCAAAGGTCGAACGATTTTGAAAAAGTCTCTTACAAACCTTCTGTAAAACCCAGCGTGTCCTAGGAAACTCCTCAAAGCTTTCACATTCGTTAGAGGTGGAAGTTTTTCTATAGCTTCAATTTTTGCTTTGTCCACCTCTAACCCATTTCTTGAAACCTTGTGCCTGGGCACAATTCCTTCTTTGACCATAAAATGGCACTTTTTCCCATTTCAACACCAGATTAGTTTCTCTACATCTTTTCAGTATTCTCTCCAGGTTTTGCAAACAGATTTAATATCTTTGCCCATAGACTAAGAAATCATCCATAAAGATTTTGACTGAGTCTTCAAGGTACTCGGAGAAGATCGTCATCATACACCTTTGAAACGTACTGGGACATTGCATAATCCAAAAGGCATATGACAAAAGGCGAACGTTCCATATGGACATATGAACGTGGTCTTTTCTTAATCCTCTAGTGCGATCATAATTTGGTTATAGCCTGTGTACCCATCAAGAAAGCAGAAATAATCATTCCTCGCTAATCAGTCGAGCATTTGATCAATTAAAGGCAAAGGGAAATGATCTTTCTTTGTCGCCGCGTTGAGTTTCCTATAGTCCATACAAATCTACCAACTCGTGACGGTTCTCATGGGGATCAATTCATTGTTTGCGTTAAGAACTATTGTCATCCCACCCTTCTTGGGACACACCCTGCACGGGGCTGACCCACGTGCTATCTGTGATAAGGTAGATAATGTCAGCATCTAACCATTTGATGATTTCTTTTTTTACAACCTTCTTCATCGCATGGTTTAGTCTATGCTAAGGTTCTATTGAGCCCTTTTGATTTTCTTCAAGCCGGATTCGATGCATGCAATACGTCGGGCTAATACCTCTGATGTCTTCAAGCATCCATCCGATTGCTCTAATATATTTCTTTAGAACACTGAGCAATGCGGTTTCTTTTTCTTCAGGTAACGCAAAGGATATGATGACTGGTAAGGTTTCATTCTGGCCGAGAAATACGTACTTCAAGTGGGTTGGTAGAGTTTTTGGTTCTAGTGTAAGTGGTTGCTCTAAAGAGGGATTTTGTGCTTTTCTTTCTTCATCCAAATTCAGCATTTTCTCATTTTTAATATCTCTGTTATCGCATGGCAAGTCTCTATGGATGATGTCGCATCCTCTCTTTCTTCATTCTCTTCCTCGGACTCCCAATTTTCAGCGCAAGTATGTTCATCATCGGAATCCGATAAGCCTTCCTCATCTGGGAACTTTATTTCCTTTATAATATTGAACCTAAGCTTCTTTCCGTTGATGCTCATTGTGATTTCTCCCTTGTGCACATCTATTTGAGCACGACCAGTAGACAAAAAGGGTTGTCCCAATATGATTGGAACATCTTTATCCGCCTCATAATCTAAGATAATAAAGTTTGCAAGTAGAACGAATCTGTCTATTATTACCAAGACATCCTTTAATTTCCCTTCAGGCTACACCAAGGTTCTATCGGCGAGGTGAAGAGTCGCCGTTGTGGGTGTTAGCTGTCCTACATTTAATCTTTTGAAGATTGAATGGGGCATTAAGTTTATGCTTGCCCCAAGATTGCATAATGCTTGACCAATATAGATTCCTCCTATTGAGCAGGGTATTGTGAAACTGTCTGGTCGCGCATCTTTGGTGGGATTATAGTATTGGATTCTTGTGTCAATGCCACTGTGGCGAATCTTCTCGTGCTTTTCTTCTTTGAGACAATGTCCTTTAACAATTTCGCATACACCGACATTTGCTTTATCGCTTCTATGAATGGAATATTGATGTTCAATTGTTTCAATATTTCCAAGAAGCGCTGATACTGGCCTTTATTATTATGTTTCTTTTTCAGTCTTTGAGGAAATGGAGGTAGCTGTACTTTCAATGTTTCATGGTCTGGAGGCTTAGAGGTGATCGCATCTTTTTGTTCCCTAGTTTCGGACTCCTTTGATTAAGTCTGCGATAGAGGTTTCTTTGATTCAATCGCAGGTTGCTCCTTTCACTCGGTCTTACGAGGCTTCTTTCTGACTTCTATCGCTACCTTTCCACTCCTTAAGGTGACTACTTGGCAGTGTTCTTTCCCTATATTCCTTGGATTGCGTGGAAGCTCAGTTGAGCTGGGCAATGTCCCTTAGGGTCTATTCTTTAGCTCTCCTGCAATTTGTCCCATTTGAATTTCCGAATTGCGGATGGATTTAGCTTGGTTTTGAAGGATTGTATCATTCTTTTCGATGTATTGCTTCAACAAGTTTTCCAGGGATGATGGGGATGGTGTTTGAGAGCTACTAGCTTGTTGTTGTCCATTAGTTCTATGGGAAAACCCTGGCGGTCCCTCTCTCTGAGCCACAGGCTGATTGCCTTGCTGTTGGTTGTTCTTCCAAGAAAAATTAGGGTGATTTCGTCACCTCGGGTTGTATGTGTTTGAAAAAGGATTGTTTTTGACAAAGTAAATTGATTGATGATTTCATGGACGTTCCTCAAAAGAATGTGATTCTTCATATATGACACAGCTGGTGATTGTTTTCTTTATCGCATTGATTTGCCCATTTCGAGTTCCTGAATTGTTTATTGCGATGCCTTGCAACAAGTTTATCATCTCATTCATCTGATTTTGTAATGATGCGATGGCACCATTACTCGCATTATCGTCTCTGGGCTTCGTTCTTTGATCGCTTTCTTACCAATCTTCGTGGTTTTTCGAGATGCAATCAAGAATATTCTTTGTTTCATCATATGTTTTGTCCAGCAGACCTTTTGCTGCTGCCGCATTGGCAGCCGTCTGCGATGTAGAGTTGAGTCCATGATAAAAAATCTCCATTTGGAGGCAATCCGACAATTTTGGCAATCGCGTACTAGCCTCTTGAACCTCGCTCATGCGTCACTGAGCGATTCATCTTCTTCTTGTTCAAGATTGGTGATCAATTTCCTCCTTCTGGATTTTTCTGTGGGAGGGAAATACTTCTTCATAAACTTCTCCACAACTTGCTCCCATGACGTTATCTCTCCTGGTTCGACAGAGTAAGCTCATTTTCTTGCTTTATCGCATAGTGAAAATGGAAATAACGTGAGTCGAACCTCTTCTGAGGAAATATTAGGGAACACAAAAGTGTTGCAAATTTCAATGAAGCTTCGTAGATAGGCGTGTGGATCTTCACCACGTCATCCTCTAAAATCTAAAATGTCCTGCTATTTGTATTATTTGTAACATTACTGGCTTCATCTCGAACCTTGATCCATCTAATGCTGGTCTCATGATTCCTGGGGAGAAGTCATACAAGTTTGGTGACGCATAGTCCTGAATGGGTCTATTACGATCATTTTCCAGTAGGATAGGATTTGCCATCATGTTGTTTTCATTTGCTACTCGTTCCTCAGTTTGTTCAGTTATTCTGTGAACTCTTCCTTATCGTTTACGTCTGTTTCTCTACCTTTTGCGAAAAGTTCTTTCAATCTTTAGGTCGTACTTAAGCTCAGGAGTATGTCTTTCACTCATATGATGCTTGTTTCTTCCTTCACAGGTGGAATGACAATACAACAAAGGCTGAAAGCTACAAAGATCAAAGAGGTTTGATGTTAGCGCAATCTATATCGTAATCCCCAGGAACGGTGCCAAAAACTTGATATGTTGGTTTATCATGCGATGTAAGGATGTGTGGATGCGATGAGTATGCAAGTTTTCCTAATAAAGGCCAAGTATAAGCCTTCTTAGGGTCCTGATAATTTCAGGGTCGAACGCAGGGATTACTAAATAGAGATGTGCGACAGACTTTCTGATCCTATTGCGATGGTGATAAAGAAGTAGATGGTGGTTTAACTTAGATTTTCTAATGCGGTGGAATTAAATGCGGAGCGATGAAAGGGTGGTGTTGTAACAAGTATGCGATGAAGGGGTTGAAAAGAGATTTATCTAGCATTTCTTAAGATTTTGTTCAAGTCAGGCGATCATGCTATACACAAATATTAAGCACTACATTTCTCAATGCATAATGCCACATTTCCTATTTCTAGGATGCATGCAATGTGTAAGGAATGTAGCAGATAAAACTTATTTTTAAGTCTATACTTTTACTTATGCGATCTAATTCGACTCTCTCAAGCCTAAATTCTGTCTTCAGACTACTCTCTCAAGTACTCCAAATGATGAATGAAGCATACATAAGACAAGATGATCGCATAAAGTGCATAGCTTAAGTCATTCTAGCTAAGTACTTTTCAACCCATTCACAAATTTAGTTACTCATGCAAGGTATGGAGAGATTGAACATAAATTGAAATGAAGTTTCCATTTTTGCAAATAAAGTGTTTGAGTACAAAACAATAAATGGTGTAAGAAGTATCAAGCCAGGTAAGCAATGTCTTACTTCCTCTGGCTTTTTACACTACTCTTATCACTTCAACTCTTTCTCAAATTGTAGAATCTTGCTCTCGCAAGGGTTGAGTGTCTCTCCTTCGTGTTATTTCCAGCAGCCTCTCGACCTTTTCGAAAATTAATTTCTTCTCAAGAATCCCCTTCCCTCGACTTTGCCTTGCTTCCTCGCGTGCTCCCTTTTTTGGTTTGGTAGCATTGGGTATTTATAGAATTCTTAGGCAAAAAAGTTCTTCTCACTAATGATTGCGTGGATGGCCAGCATTAATTTTCATACCCTATTGCGCCGTCTGATAATCACCAAAAGTTCAATGTATTTGCAATGATATGGCCTTTCAATGATCGTCAACTGTATTTCCGAATTGACCGTCATCAGCTTTATGTCCCATCATATTATGTTGTTGTCTTTATGTAAAGTCTTTATGCGATCATGATCGCAAACTCAAACGTGCCATCGCAATGTGCCCTTGGATTGCAAACTCAAACTACGCCATTGCATTGTACCTGCACAGAGTAATGCAATTTAACTGTTTTTATGCGATGAGCATCAGCGATCATAATTTTCTTTTAGTTTGTCGCATTCAATCGTAATATTGCCTATTTTATCATCACTTTCTCCCATTTTTTTTAATAATTTGAGCTTTAATAACTTGTATTTCTAGCAGTTATCACTCATCCCGGAAACACTATTTGATGTGACCCATTTTGTATAGATAATACAGATGATGTGATCCACAGATGATTCATGTAGATATGAGTGGGGGCATCTTATGCAATGAGTTTGCATAAAGACTGGACCACGAAATAGTCACTTTTCTTTATAATGATCGTTTACTGTTAAAACTGACTATTTCATACTAAAATGACCTAGGATAACTCGATCTTAATCCCGAGCTAGCTGTGAACTCCTGTTTATTCGGGATTGTCTTTTGATCTGCATGAGTAAGAGTAGTCCAATAGAACTACTCAATAAGTCTTCCATTTTGGGATAAGACCAGATAGATAGCTAGGGACATAGCACAGCGAGATGGAACTCTCTCCTACCCATTTTAGGGTTAGCAGATAGGTTGTTCTCTTAAGTGTTGATTTCAGGTCTTGAATAATCAGGGCCCCACCTTCTCATGATAGAGAGAGACATGATTCATAAGTGGTATTATGAATCAGTTGTTCATTAGAGGGTCAGTGAGAGTTTAAGGAACAAGATGTATTTATAAGGGTAAAACGATAATTTTGACCCAGCTGTCAATACGAACGACGTGTGAAGGATCGACTTACTGATTATGGTTTATATGGACAGAAATACATCTACAGTGAGAAGAGTGCAACTATCGAGCTATAGTGGTATGTCTTGACGGTTAACGAAAAGTAATTGATTTGGTTTAAAGAGTTTAATCAATTGATTACAAATCGTTGGAGCTCATAATCTGTAGGTCCAATAGGTCCCTCTACTAGCTCATAAATTGGAATAATGAATTAAGTAATTGATTTGATGAATTTTGAATTTATGGTTATGAATTTGAAATGTTCAAATTCAGTTTTAGGGATTTTCAATTAATTGTATATGATGCAATTAAAAAAGTTTAATTTAATCGAAATTAAAACGAGATTGGAGAATCAATTAATATTTAAATTATGATTTAAGTATTGATTTTGAATCATATTGGTGGAATTGATGTTTTGTTAATTTAATATTAAGATATTAAATTAGTTTTATTTAAATTAATTAATTTTGAATTAATTATATAAAACTAAATTTTAAATTGTTTTATTTAAATGGAAAAAAAAACAAATTTTGAATTTTTTTTTGAGTTAGTGGATTTTCCCCAAAAATTGGAAATCCACTAACATCATTTATGGTGTTTTATCATCAAAATCCACCATGAATTCTTCAATTAATACAAAGTAGGAGCTACCCTACATGCAACCATGTTCTAATACATGGATTAAGGCTATATAATCAAGCTTTATGCATGGAAATTATGAAGAGACTGAGTTATTTATCCAAGTTGCTGTAAAACCGAAACCCTACTACACCCTCACCAGTTCATCTTCAATTCAGCTTGATTAGAGTGTTTCCACTACACATTCCTTCTCGAGCATAGTTGAGAAGAACTTGTTGGTGGTCTATTTGAAGAATCCAGCTCAAACTTGTGGAGATTCTGTTGAAACCGTGAAGAGAACTACAAAGGTATTGTCATGTTCAAACCCTTTTTTGAAAACTTCATGAGTAGCATGTTTAAAACTCAAATTAAATGTAGTTTAAGTGCTTATTTATTCTGAATTCTTCCGTTGCATGTTTTATTACTTCTTCAATTGGTATCAGGGCATGATTTAAGCACTTAACTATTGTTAATTTGAGTTTGGTGGGTGTTTTTCATGAACTGTATGAAAATAGTATGATGGTATGGTTTTTTTCAAGGTTTTGGCATTTGAATCTTTTCAATTATGTTGTAACTCTTGTAATTGGCTTTTGTTTGATGGGTCTTATATGTGTTTAAGAGTCTGTAATTCGTTTGGAATCATTAGAGTTGCAAGTTGGAAATTTGAATTTCTACCAGATACTCGATGCTCGATGAGATACTTGATGGCATTCTTGATAAAATTTTGTGAAATACTCGATGCATGATGCCATACTCGATGGTACTCGATGTATTTACTCAATCATATTTCATGAAATACTCGATGCATGATGCCATACTCGATTGTGCTCGATGATATTTCATGAAATACTCGATACTCGATGCCAGATTCCTTACTCGATGGTATTTTTGTGAAATATTTGATGCTCGATGTCATACTCGATGCATACTAGCATACTTGATGCTAGTTGATTGCTGATACTCGATGAGTTTTGCCATGTTCTAGGTGGTTTGAGTGGTCCAGAAGTTTTTGAAGCCGGTTTTGCTGATTCTTGTAATAGCTAGACTTTTATTTATTTTAAAATGCCAAAACCAAAAACCATATCAGTTTTATGTTTAATTATTTATGCATTTGAAGTTTGTTATAATAAAATATTTTTATATATATGCATAAAGTATGCCATTTAGATTTAAAATCCCACCATAGATAAACATGTTACCTGCATTATTGTATGTTATAATTAGTTATATATATAGTATGCATGTTTTAGGGTTTGTTAAAAATTGTTGTAATTGTTATATTGATTTTAAATACCTTTGAAGCATGTTATGGATTGTTAAAGCATGTTTATTTTATAAATTTTTGTTATAAAATGAAATTAGACTTTAAAATCCATAACAAAGATAAACAACATGCTCACTTAGGTTAACAACTAGTTTTAACGGTTAAAATAGGTTGTTACCTTATAAAATTTGGTTACAAACTCAAATCGGTTCATAAACCTGTCAAAGGCCAAGGATACTTAAGTTGATGGTTTACGTAACACCTCCTCTTGGGGATTATGACCGAGACATTGAGCATTGTTAACTGATTTCACGAGCTTACGTGAGCGATGTAAGGTTTAAAACTGGTTTAAACACTTAGACATCGTAGGGTGATATCCAAATATAAATGTTATACTTGGATGAAAATCATGTAGACTTAGGTTGTTTAAAGTTAGCCGTTTTTAAACCTAAATAAATAAATAATCAAACATTTAGAACACTTTAGTGGTAGATCAACAAATATATTCGATATATAATTATTAGCTCTCATGTCCTCAAGACTTCACACCGTGAGATCCATGCTCGGTTTCGTGTCGCTTTTACCGCGACTATTCCATTCGGAAAATATTTGTATGGGTCAATAACAAGGTGAATGGGAGAAGTAGTTCATAGTAAGTGGGTGAAGGAAATGTGTCAACATTCTCCTATGGTCTCCCTCATTAGTTTGAACCGTGAGATTCCTATGTTGCACCTGTTGTCATTTTAAGGCGGCACTAGCTAGTTGTTAACTAGGTGATCCCCACAGAGGGTTGTAACATAGGATTCGGAACAACCCAAGATTTAGAAATGAATAGGATCTTATAGTTCTGTCTTGGATATTGTCTTCCATCTCGAGGGCATATTCATATCATTCTATAGGATTTGAAAATGGCAGGTCACACTTAAAAAAATTACTAATTGTTAGTAAAGATCTTGACCGAAAATGATAACCAAAGGAACTATAGGAATAAAGAGTTATTCTGATATAGTATTTGGTCAAGATTGTCTTGCTTCAATGAAAGTTTTTTTTTACTACCTCACGATAGCAACTATTCTGGATCACTGAAGTATTGTTGCAAAATAAATAAAGAAAAATGGGTACTTTATTTCTTTGTTAAAATTAGAATTAGATGCATAAGTTTAATAGAATTTGTTTAAATTTTTTTAGCAATGTCAAATTCAATTATACAACTGCTCGCTTCCTATAAGTTTAATGGAGAAGGATATTCAAATTGGAAATCCAACATAAATACGATATTAGTTGTGGATGATTTGAGATTTGTGTTGACGGAGGAATATCCTCCGATTTCCAGTACAACAGCGAACCGAAATGTTCGGGACATTTATGATTAGTGGGTTAGGGCTAACGAAAAAGCCAAGGCCTATATCTTAGCAAGTATATCTGATGTACTTAATAATAAACATGAGGTAATGCCCACACCGTCATCCTCTGTTCGACATGAAGCCATCAAATATGTTTATAGTACTCGCATGAAAGATGGTACCACCGTTAGAGAAAATGTTCTCGATATGATGGTCCATTTTAATATTGTTGAGGTTCATGAGGCGATGATAGATGAAATCAGTCAAGTCATTATGATATTAGAATCTCTTTCGAAGAGTTATCTACCTTTTAGAACCAATGTTGTTATGAACAAAATTACTTACAATTTGAATACAATGTTGAACGAACTACTGACGTATCAATTTATAATGAAACTTGAAGAAAGTGAAGTAAATGTTATTTCACGACCTAAAAAGTTTCTAAAGGGTTCTACGTCTAGAGCAAAACCCCCTGATAAAAAGAAGTTTGTTCCCTCTTCTTCAAAAGACAAATCTGTACAAATGAAGCAGAAGGGTGAAGGGAATAAGAAAACCACTGCAAAGAAAAACAAAAACAAAAACAAAACTCCCAAAGGGAAGTGTTTCCATTGCGGAGCGGATGGGTACTGGAAGCATAACTGCCCAAAGTATTTAGCAAAAAAGAAAGCGGAAAAGGGAACCAAGGTAAATCAGCTTTACTAGTAGTTGAAACATGTCTAATGGAGAATACTCACCTCACCTGGATATTAGATTCGGGCGTCGCTAATCATGTTTGTACTTTTCTACAGGAAACTAGTTATTGAAAACAACTTTCTGAACAAGAAATTACTTTCAAGGTGGGAACGGAAGAAGTCATTTCAGCTCATACAGTGGGAGATGTCAACCTATTTTTCGGAGAATCTTTCATCTTACTTAGAAATGTATATTATGTACCTAAGATGAAAAGAAACTTAATCTCCATTTCCTGTCTACTAAAAAATATATACAAAATATCTTTTGAATCTAATAAAGTGTTTGTTTTTTCAAGAGGTGTTCATCTCTGTTTTGCAAGACTCGAAAATAACTTGTACATATTCAAACCAACTGAAGCAAAGGTCATTCTCAATATAGAAATGCTTAAAATGGCTGAGAATCAAAATAAAAGATGAAAATTTCTCCTAACGCCTAGCTTTGGCACCTTAGACTTGGTCACATTAATCCTAGCAGGATTGAGAGATTGGTTAAAAACAGTCATCTAAGTCAGTTAGAAGATGGTTCTTTACCTCTATGTGAATCATGTCTTGAGGAAAAAATGTTGAAAAGATATTTTTCTGAAAAAGGTGTTCATGCCAAAGAGCCTCTCGGACTTATACATTCAGACCTATGTGGTCCGATGAATGTAAAAGCGCGAGGAGGATATCAGTTCTTTGTCAATTTATTGATGATTACTCTAAATATGACTACATTTACTTAATAAGTCACAAGTTTGAAACTTTTTAAGCAAAAGAATTAAAACACTTCGATCTGATCAAGGTGGTGATTATATGGATTTACAATTCCAGAACTATCTAGTGGATCGTGGAATTCAATCCCAACTTACAACACCTAGAACGTCACAAGAAAACAGTGTTGTAAAAAGGAGAAATCGAACCTTATTAGACATGATCCGATCAATGGTGAGTTATGCTCAGTTACCTCAATCCTTTTGGGGGTATGCAGTACAGACTGCAGTATATATTCTGAATGTTGTTCCTTTAAAAAGTATTTCAGAAACACCGCATGAGTTATGAAAAGGACGCAAAATTAGTTTACATCATTTTCATATCTGGGGTTGTCCAGCACATGTGTTGGTACAAAATCCTAAGAAACTGGAAACACGTTCGAAGTTATGCCTTTTAGTGGGATACCCAAAAGAAACAAAAGGAGGGCTATTCTATGATCCTCAAGAAGAAAAAATGTTTGTATCGACAAATTCTACATTCTTGGAAGAAAATCATGTTAAAAATCATCAATCTCACAGTAAACAAATATTACAAGAAATGAGCAAAGATACTATAGGAAAATCAACGAGAGTTGTTGATCAAGATGGCCCATCAACAACTATTGTTGCCCCGTCACGTTCTTCTCAAGAGTTGAGTATGCCTCGACGTAGTGGGAAGGTTGCTCAGCAACCTGAATGCTATATGGGTTTAACAGAAACTCAAAACATCATACATGATGATGGTTTAGAGGATCCATTAACCTTTAAAAAGGCAATGGAAAATGTTGATAGGGAATAGTGGATAAAAGCCATGGACGTTGAAATGGAGTCGATGTACTTCAATTCTATCTAGAAACTTGTAGATCAACCACATGGGGTTAAACCTATAGGTTGCAAATGGATCTACAAAAGAAAACGAAACCAAACTGGCAAGGTGCAAACCTATAAAGCCAGACTGGTGGCAAAAGGTTTTATCCAAAGAGAAGGGGTTGATTATGAAGAAACCTTTTCTCCAGTTGCCATGATAAAATCTATAAGAATACTTCTATCCATTGCCATATATTATGACTATGAAATATGGCAAAGTGTCAAGACAGCTTTTCCGAACGGCCATCTTAATGAAAGTATTTTTATGTCTCAACCAGAAGGGTTCATCAAATAAGGACAGGAACAGAAAGTCTGTAAGCTTAAACGATCCATTTATGGGTTAAAGCAAGCTTCAAGATCCTGGAATATACTACAATCAAATCTTATGGTTTTGAACAGAATGTTGACGAACCTTGTGTATACAAGAAAATAGTCAACAAAACTGTAGCATTCTTAGTACTTTATGTTGATGATAATTTGCTCATTGAGAATGAGACAAGCTTCCTTGATGACGTAAAGAGATAGTTAGCAACATAGTTTCAAATGAAAGATTTGGGTGATGCTCAATATGTTCTTGGGATACATTTTTTTTTAATCAAAAGAATAAAACCTTAGCACTATCTCAAGCATCTTATATTGACAAGATGTTATCAAGATATAATATGAAAAATTCCAAAAAAGGCATGTTACCTTTTAAACATGGAATTCATTTGTCAAAGGAGTAGTGTCCTAAGACAATCTTAAAATGTTGAGGAAATGAAAAGAATTGTATATGCATCTGCAGTTGGGAGTTTAATGTACACAATGTTATGTACATGTTTTGACATATGCTTTGTAGTTGGAATCGTTAGCAGGTTCCAATCCAATCCAGGACACATTCATTGGACTGCTGTAAAAAACATCTTTAAGTATCTAAGGAGAACGAGGGACTATGTGCTTATGTATGGACCTAAGGATTTGATTCTTACTGGGTACATTGATTCTGATTTTCAGACTGATGTAGATTCAAGAAAATCTACTTCATGATCAATTTTCTCTCTCAATAGAGGAGCTATAGTATCAAGAAGCATTAAACAGAGTTGTATCGCTGACTCCACGATGGAAGCAGTATACGTAGCTACATGTGAAGCCGCTCAAGAAGCAGTATGGCTACGCAAACTTTTGGCTGACTTGGAAATAGTTCCAGATATGCACCTACCCATTACATTATATTGTGACAATAGTGGTGTTATTTCCAACTCGAAAGAACCAAGGAGTCACAAACGTGGAAAACATATTGAGAGAAATAGTACAACCGAGGAGACGTGATCGTCACGAAGATAGCCTCTGAAGACAACCTTACTGATCCATTTACGAAAGGCCCTCTCGGCTAAAGTATTCAAGAGCCACCTGGTTGGACTAGGACTCCAAGCTGTTGGGGTTGATGCCCTAAACTCTCGTTGGGTCCTGTAGTTTGTAAACCTGTATTGAACAAACGCTTGTGATGTAATAATATGAGATATTTTATTCACTGTTATCTATGAAACATGAGAAGTTTTATTTGTATTTACCACAAACCAATTGTTGGGGTTTGTGCCTTAAAGTCTCGTGCCCTGTAGTTTGTAAACAATTTTGTACGAACATTTTTATTGTATAATATATATGATATTTACTTCACTTCTTTACTTTGCACATATAGATGTTTTTTATTTTACCACAAAAACCAATAAACTTAGTGTCCCTGGTTGTCTTTATGTAACTTAAGCATGTATGTAGTGACATACAAGTGCATCATGTCTTAAGTGACAACCAAAAATAGTCTGTAGTATATGGATATAGGAGGGAAACCTTATCCTTGTAACACTACGGACGTGGCCTACTTTGTTACAAATGTTGCGACTTGTTATAAATGGTCTGATCCTGATCATTCGTGTAGTGGACATGCAAGCGGGGGTGTCCTATACAAAGAGTTTGTATAAAACCTGACCTCGAAGTGTTAATGTCGTCATATAACTCCGTTCACGATTGAGACTTCACTTCACTACGATGACCATAGGTAACATGACATCAATCCTAAGTGAGTTGGGAACTCCTGTCATTGAGCGCGGTCCTTTGATTTGCATGGGTGCGAGTGGCCAGAGCGCTAACTCAAACCTACCATTTGGGGATTTGTCTGATTTGGGAGTGATGCATATTGAATGGAAATATGGATGATATGCGTTGATGGATTGCGTTGTACACTCAAGTTTCTCCAGTGGAATTCAAGTGTAAATTCCCCTGAGTTTCCTGGTAAGTCTAGGGTCGAACACAGGGACTTGTGAAAATAGTTACGTTGGTAATATTTATGAAGACTTTGTGGTAACCAAGTAAATAATAAGTTTTGGGTGTGTTGTTGCGTTGATGAAAAAGAAGTAAATAAAGGCGGTGGATTTGAGAAGGATAGTTGCATTGATAGATGCAATGAGTATGTGATGAACGGGTTGAGAAGATCTTTAGCTAGTGTTACTCGGGAATGCGTCAAACTTTGCGATCATGTTACAACCATGCACAACAAGTCATTTCCCAATGTAAATGCGATGCTCCTAAGTCTAGGACGTATGTGTTGAATGCAAAATGTCCATAGAGCTTATCCCTAAGTCTCTACTCTTGTCCTATGCGTTGATGCAAAATGCATAAAAGTAAGGTGACCGCATATAATTATATCTTATTGCTAAGATGCATGCGATGCGTACTAACAAATAGGGCTCATTCCTGGCCTGACCTTCCCAAGTCTAGATCCTGTCTTTAGAATACCTTCCCGAGTATCTCTAATAGATGAATGAAGCATGCATAAACAAGATAATCGCAAAGATAAAGATTCCCTCGTTATGCTAGCTAACAACTTCTCAATCCATTCAACTAATTTAGCTACTCATGCATAAATAATAGAGAGTGAATAGATATAGAGAAAGACATTCCATTCTTATAACTGAGTTAAGTACAAAATGACATGGAAAGTAAAGGTAGAGAGTTGTTGTAAGGATACGAGATGTATATTGTGATGTGTATGTTATGTATCGCTTATACACACTATTGATGGTGAAAATGATTCAAGTTTATGTTGCCATAAACTTGTTGACTAAAATTTAATCTCTTTTTCTTTATCTAGCTCTAACGCATGGTTTGTGAATGAAGTGCTATATATGCGCTCAAGTGCTTGCAATAAAGACATTTTTATGCGATACTACGTCTAAATATATGCGTTGATAGTGCTATGCTCATAGTATGCAATGAAATAGTGCGTGTCACAAGTTTCCTTGCACTGAAACCAAGTATAATTCCAACGCAAGTTTCTCAGAATGATCCGAGGTTGAACACAGGGATTGTTTTCGTTAATGTGATAGCGACCAGTATTTAACAATAAATAAAGAATGGTGGTTTATACAGAAATATAAATTGCGATAAAAGTAAAAATGCATTAATAAAGTAAAGTAAAAATGCATTGATAAAAGAAATTCTTAAGCTACTATGATACATGATACAAGATACTGAGGTCGAGAACTGACTGTGAAGTTGTACAAAGAATCGATGTATGCGATGGCAAGTCTTATGCATGAAGTAGAAAAAGAAAGAGTAAAGAGTAAAAACATCGCAAGTTTGTCAATCATGTTAAGGACGCAACTAAGGTTCCGCTTTCCCTAGGCGTACACCTCTCAGTGACTGGCCACGTTCCCATATCTCTATGGTGAAACAGGGATGAATGTGATGAACGCAAGGTTGTTTCCATCTCTGAAAATACTTTTCGCTTTAGTTAATGCATTCTTCCAACCTTCTCTCGATAGGCGAAATAACATTTTCACTTCTGCTCTCACAGGTAGAGATGCCATTGAGCATGCTTTAGCTAAACTTAATTATTTCCTTAACACAAATTAACTTACTCACTTAATTCTTGCTATTTACCCAGGGAATTAAGGACACTACATGGAGAAAATGGATTATTGATGTATGGAAAGAGACAGAGAGATGACAATGGTGATGATCATAACATTTAATTCTAAAATTAAGCGTTTGATACATGTTGTGAATGAGAGATTAAAGAAGATGAATACAGAAGATGAAATAGAGATTAGAAACAAATACGGAAAGAGTGTCAACATCTTGACACAGATCCCGATCGGAGATTGTGCTTACCGGTGTGTGAAAGTGGTGGAGAGGAAAGCTTCCCTCTCAGACTTGATATCCCGGTAGAATTGACCTTCGTACAGAGCTTCAGCTACGGGAATTGAAAGAATTCTCTGCTCGGAGACTCACCTCTCGGCCTTATCTCATGGTTCTCCTGGATTTGCTCTTGACAGTCGCTTCAGACCAGCCTCTCTCCCAGAATCAGTATATGCACGTCTATATGTATATATGTATATTTTTAGTGAATTTGAAGAAGCTATTTATAGGTGAGGCTTGGCTCTTTGAATTTGTGGCCCCCAATATATAGTTATAGTAGTTCCTAAAATGGCATAATGGAAAATTCCTTCTGTTACGTAATCAATCCGTCAGAAATGCACAAATGAAAGTTGTACACTTGTCAGAATCATCCGCAAATGCGTTGCTCTGCACATCTTTGATCTATCGCCGCATGCGGTGTTGTTTTTTATTATCGCATGCGGTTGAAATTGCGTTGATCACTAAAGCTCTTGATCAATTGTCGCATGCGCTGTCATTGCGTTGATCATCTCTTCATTCTTGATTGATGGGCGCAATGCGATGTAGATGCGTTGTTCATTTTATCTTCGAGCCATGAATGCATGCGGTCACTGATTTCCTGCAAAACTGAAACTGAAACATTCTATTCTACCATCGCAATGGTGTTAATGGGTGTATTTACGACATTTCGTAATTTTCGCATTTCTTAGGCAATTTCTATACTATCGATGCAACTTTTCTTTCTTTTAGCCGCAATATCTAATAAAACAATATAAATAACTTTTATTTATGCAACTTTTCTTTGCAAAATTTGCGCTTGTAACATCTTTTCGTGCTTTTCTTCTTCCTTTCTTCTTCTTCTTTCCTTCTCCTCTACTGCACTTTGCAAAATTTGTGGGTTGATTGTTGACCCTTGCAACACATTCTCCTTGCGATGCTGCATAAGAGGGATGATGTCTGGATCCTCTCCATCGTCAGTCGCAACCGTTCTTATTTGCATTGATTCCTCTTCAGGTTGCGCTAATTCTCTTTGTTGCGTTAACACCACCCTCATCCACCCTTGCGGTGGTTGATTCTCCATCGACCTCTGAGCTCTCAGCCCTTTTTCTCTTTTCTTCCTTCTTCTTCAGGCGCTTTCCTTCTCGCCTACGTTCCCTCTTCTCATTTGATTTTCTTTCTTTCTTCTCCTTCCTTGGCTGGGCTTTTTCATCACCTTCTGCCCTCTTCTCCTTATTGTTCTTCTTCTTCTTCTCCTCAGCCATTTCAGGATGCTTCTCCGCCACCACTTCCTCCAAAGCACTCTGGTGGTCCCTCATAGGATTATATGTGAACAGTTCCCTTAGGATCCGAAATTGCCAGAGCGCTTCTTATCGAAGCTTCCTCCATCTTTTCCTCCGAAGGTAATGGCTGATTAACAACCCCAGCTTTAGGCAACCCTCCTTCGTTTTCCATATTACTTAGTATGCTTCTAAAAACTTCTCTGTCGTCTCTTCTCTTCTTCTCGCTTTTAGATGACAGTGTTGGGAGTGGGGCACTCTCCGTGCTTTGCCCCTCTTGGATTTGGAGTGGTCTGGCTACTAAAGGCAAAGTTTTTCGGCGATTCGGGTGATGGGTTTTGGCTGGGCGACTTACTGCGAGGAATGCCGCCTCTCTTGCAGTGATTTGGGCTGGTGAAGGTGATGAGGGTAAAGAGGATGAATGGGAAGATTGATCGCCATGGTTGTACTGAGTGAAAGAGTTAGGAAAGCTCTTAGGGTTTAGGAAGAAAGGTTGAAGGTCTGGGTATACAAAGGATTCGCTAGGGTTTTCGTTTCGCAAAAGATTCAAGTAGACGACCTAAGATGGAGAAGGACAGAATTTATAGGTTGGGCCTTGATGGGCCCAACGCAAATTCTGCGGTGGCAGGCCTCGAGGTACTCAAAAAGCCTGCCGCCGCGCTCCTCACATTTATGAATTAGCAGAGAAGTACATCCTTTCATCTGCTAAGTCATCATTTCCTTGGAAGCCTAAATGATTGGACTACTCTATTTACAAAAATAATTTGTCTTTTGTGTTTTATTCGGATGGGCGCAAGGTTAAGATTAACGGAATGCCTCCATTAACGCAAATGCATATTTGCAGAGGATGGGCAACAACGCATGTATTAGCGCAAGACACCCCTTAACTGAACGCATTTCTGGAGGACGGGTGCATGGTATTTCTACTGGCGCAACACTACCTCGGAATAGTGCGTTTTTTTGCCAAGGACGGGCAAAAAATACATACGAGCGCAACACACCCTTCAATGCAATGCATTTGGGTAGGATGGATGCAAAGTGTATCTTGTTAGTGCAAGATGCACCCATCATCGCAATGCATACCGGATGTATTTTATTATTATTATTTTCATTATATATATATATATACTTTTTTTTTCATCAACAACGCAAGTCACTAGGACTTTGCGGTATTCATTTTCTTTTTAACAATCATTCACAGAGAATTTAAAACAACGCAATTAATGTAGAAAGTAAGGAAATTGAAATAACGCACGGAAATTAACGCAATTGAATTAAATGAAAAGTAAATTCATAAAGCAATAAAAGCTAGTTTAAGAAAACAATAAATAACGTAATGCATAAAGCAATAAAGGAAAGCAATTAAGAAAGAAATTAAACATAGATTTTAGAGATATGGATTGAAAGACAATTTTCTCATGATTACAGCAATCCACACCTCTGCAGGCAGTCAAGCTTGCCTGCGCAATTTATAATTTATATACAAAAGTTAGGACAGGGCGGGGGTGGGGTCGGGGAATATATTCCTCGTCCTCAGCCTCAAATCGTAAACGGGGAAAAAAATTTCTTACTCCCTCCCCAATTCCCGTGTATTTGAGGATTCCCCACCCTGTTCGATGTAGGTCCCCGCGGGGGGGCCGACCTCATGGATTTTTTGAACATCTCTAGACGGAACATCTCTACCTAGGAACCAACCTGGTAGGTGAATTAGACAAGTATTTATAAGCATGCAATACATGATTTTAGTTTATTAAATTTTTTTAATGAACAAAATCATATATTGTTAAACTATCCAATATAAGAGTTATATTAGGCCAATTTAACAATAGACTTAGATAAATTATTAGCCAGATTTTTTCCATTCATGTTCTCCCTCAAGGCTTAAAGAACCCGGTTAAAGGTCCTTGAGCGGAATTGATCGTTCCAATTTCACAATTTTCACAGAATACATAACTTTTTAGAAGAAGAACATACAATTATGCATTTAGTACAGAAATTACAGCATGCTAAAAAATAAATGATGAAGAATAAAATGTTGGGTTGTATGTCCTAAAACTCGCAGTTTTTAATGTTAAACATATTTTATTATCAATAAAGATATTATTGAACGCCATAGAGATGGTGGTTAATTATATTAAAGAGTTTAGCTGATTAATCACAGATCGTTGGAGTCCATGATCTGTAGATCCACGAGGTTCCCCTACTAGCTCATAACGAACTAAACCTTAGAACAGTGTGACGAACGAATTTGAAGTGTTCAAATTCAGTTTTTGGAGCAAAAGCATTAAATATATACGATATATTTAACCTAATGTTTAATTGTGAATTAAACATAAAGAGAGAGAAAATAGAAGATATTTAAATAAGATTTAAATATCAAGATTATGAACAGGGATTCATATTGATCGGAATTAGTGTTGGATTTAATATTAAATTAAATTAATTAAATTAGTTAAATTATTTAATTAATTATTTAATATTAATTTAATTTTAAATTTGATTATTAGAGTTAATTTTGAAATTAAATGGAATAGGTCAAAATTGCATTAAAAGTCAAAAAGTCAGATTTGTTGACTTTGGACTTTGGAAGTCAAACTTTGACCATTGACTAAGTTAGTGGAAATATCCAATACTTATGAATGGAAAATGCCAACTTTTGTATTGTTAAGTGTTGTTTTCATTTGAAGACACTTACCCACTAAATTCCACTTTGAGTTAGTGGATTTTTTAATATCAATTTCTTATCAAACTCAAAGTTGCATGTTTTGCATGTAATGGCTTTTAAAAGGAAGAGTTTCTTGTTTTTTAAAGATTATTGGCCAAGTGGAAATTTATGAGATTATGTGATAATCTCATAATTTTTTTTTCTCTCAAAGACTTAGCTTTTTCCTCTCCAAATTAGTCACTCACCAAATCCCACATCTCATTCTAAGGCTGGAGAATAGTCGGAAAGACTCTCGTGGTGGTCTACGAACCGTTCGTGAGAAGATTGAAGCTAATTTATAGAAGATTCAAAGTCTACAAAGGTTGTATTTATACTTTGCCTTTATTCTTGTTTGAATCGCGTGCTTATCTTTTTAATTAAATTAATTATAGTACTTTAGATCCATTTTTTCTTCTGTTGCCCATGTGTTCGTTTCATCATAAAATTGGGTTCAAGAACCCTTACCTTTGAAGACCTTTCTTCAATGAATTCCCTCGAACAATACAGACACCACCACGATGGCTACCTCGATATTCTATGGGATGAGAACCCAGGAGTTGTGGGCTCTGGCTATTTTGGTAGAGAGAGAAGAATTTTGAGGAGAAAATATAACCTATAGTTTCTATATTATATCGAATGAAATATAAGATGTCAGCGGGGATATAACCTATAGTTTCTATATTGTATCAAATAAAATATAAGATGAAAAAAATAGAGTATATACTCATGTGCTTAAAAGATATATCTTTTTATTGTTTGAACTTATATCGTGTATGCATGGATGCGGGTAAAAAGAATTGCCTTTGTTGCGATCAGTTTGGACACTTGGGAATTGACTAAGTACAGTTCCTTGCAGTAGATGTGTGAAAGCTAGTGCCCCTAGGTAAAATGATACAAGTTTATGGCCCTTTGTTATTGAAAAAAAAATTTTTTAAAAAAAAAAGACAAGGCACCTTAATGGACATATTACACTCTTGAAATATGTGGATGCTTCATGATTGGTGCATGAGCCAAAGTAGGGGAAAAACTGAAGAAGCTCTCTTGAACCTAACTTTAGTTCTTGTGTTTTGAATTAAATGTGAATTGCACACACACACGTGTGAGATGATGAGATTTGGCCTTGAAATCTTTAAATGTTGGGATGTGTTTGCAAGTCTCTACTAATGGATCTAATATGCTTATTTTGAATGATGAGGTTTTGAATCATGCATGCTTGTGTGAATTTCCTTATAGTCTTGTTCTTTCTTTGCTCGAGACCAGCAAAGTTCTAAGTTTGGGGTGGTGAAACGCATTCCAAAAGTGTGTTTTCTGGGCTTAGAATTAGTTTTATGTTTAATTTGAGATCTTTGATGCTTTTATTGTTTAGTTGTAGGAAATTGAGCAATTGAATGAGAATAAGAAATTTTGGAAAATTAATGATCAAAATACCCCCAAGAAGGTCAAAGTTTTGACTTAGGGTAATGGTCAATGAAGAAAAAGGAAGGAAAATGAGAAGATCGGAGGCAAGGCAGCGTTGAACAAGCATTGCAATGCTACAAACCCGAGAGGGTAGAAAAACAGGGCAGCGTCGCGACACTATAATTAGAAGAGGCGTGAATTTCACACCAGCTTTGCAACATTAGTTGCAGCGTTACAACACTGCGACTGCTGCCTATATAAGAAGTTTGTCGCCGAACTGATTGGAAGAGGAAATTTTAGGGCTATTTTGAAAGCATAAAGCGATATTTCGGTGAGTTCTCTTTGGGAAGTGTAATTCTGGACAGATGCAGCATCTTAGAGCTTCAAAGGATTGAAGATTTAAAGAGATCGTTGGGTTGCAATTCCGGATTCGAGGACGAGAATTAAGAACACAGCTTGCAATTTCTTGCCTTTATGTTTGGAAACTTCATGAATGGTCTATGTTTTTGTTGTAATCATGAGTGACTAATTTGTGTTTCTAGGGTGTTGATCTAGTTTTATGGATTGCAAAAACTGATTTGGTTATTTCTTGGATTGAATTTATGCGTAATTATTTTAGCATGCTTGTTCTTAATACTTTTGAACAATTAGCCATTATTTGAATGTTCTTTACTTAATGTCTATCTCGAGAGAGAAGACGTTGGGTTAGATCTAGCTTGTTAAACTGTTAATTGAGTATGCACGAGAGTGATAGGAGACTAATAGAGATTATTGATGGAGGAACTTAATGTTGTAACTAATCAAGCGATAGAAGAGATTCGGGTTGATGTTTAGTTATTAGAAAAGGTTGAGCTCAAGAGAGATACCTAGTGTAAGATTGTATGCCTAAATGCAGTTTGTAAAGTTAAACATATTCTATTATCAATAAAGATGTTATTCAACATTTCTTCAATAAAGTTGTTATTGAATCTATAAATTGCACTTATACAATCTAAATTTAATAAACTCAGATCCATGGTTGTTATATGAATACTTTAACTTTATGTGGAGACATAAAAGTGGATCAGATTCAAGTAAATAGTCAAAATGATCTATAGTATACAAACAAGGTTGGGTGTCTTATTCTGGTAACACTATTGGATGCAACCCACTCTGTAATTGTTACAAGTTGTTGTAATTGTGCTATAAACAAAGTGATCTTGATTCGTTCATATATTGACATAAAAAGTAGGGGCGTCCTATGCAATGAGTTTGCATAAGATCGGACCAAGAAATAAGTCGCTCTTACTTTCTAACATTGTTTACTGTTTAAGACTGACTATTTCGCTAAGATGACCTAGGTAACTAGATCTTAAACCTCAGCTAACTATGAACTCCTGTTCATTCGAGATTATCCTTAGATTTTCATAGGTGAGGGTTGGCTCAAGAGCGCCGGCTCAATAAGCCTCCCATTTCAGGGGTAAGATCAGGTAAATAACTGGGGACATAGGGTGCAATAAGGAATTCATGCCTACCCGATTTAGGGATAGAAGAAAGGTTGTTCTCTTAAGTACTGAATCAATGTCTTGAACAAGGGACCTCACTCTCTTGTTGGCCCGAGAGGGATCCAGTTTAGTGATTAGATCATAAACCAATTATTCATTAAAAGATTAGTGGAACTTAAGAAGCAAGATGTAATATTGAGGATAAAACAACATATTGACCCAACCATTATTACGAACAACTTGTGAAGGGTCGACTTACTAATTATGGTTAAATCAAGTGAACATAAATGAAGGAAATCGGAATTGAGATTTCCATGAGTAGCGGAACGAGATTATTCCAAATTACAATCATGAATGAACATATATTTACAGTCGTCTTCAATACAAACGGTTATACAATTCATACAGAGAAATTACAGCATGAATAAACTCAAATAAACAAAGATCAAACTCTACGCACATATAAGGATGCGTCTCCACGCTCCGTTGCTCGACTCTGATCGAACAATAACAACCACGAGCGCTTGATCTACACAACTGCAACACCGCACGAACACTTCGCACTCGTCCTCAACGATCTCCTCGGCACGAACTCTTCGCACTCGTCCTCAACGGTCGCCTCAGCCACAAACGGCCTCCACAGCACCATGAACGACCTCCAGAAAACCTCGATGGTATCGAATTGAGTCTGACACCACCAACAAGGCGACCTTGGTATTCTCAGTGTGAGAATCCAGAGAGTGGGCTCTGTTCTGACTTGGTATGAGGCAAATGACCGGAGGAAACAAAGATCGTGTACACGACTGGGCAAGTGGGAGATGGCGGAGACCTATCGTATAGGTTGATGCCTAATCGTTTAGATAAAGCTATGCGATCATCTAGCAAAAACTATGCGATCGTTTAGTCTATCATTTAGCTTGGTCTGTCACCTATAGACACTACACGATTATTTACCTCGGGCCAATGATCGTCTAGCAAAGCTATGCGATCGTTTAGTAAATATTGCACGATCGTTTAGCTCTACTCTGCACGATCGTTTAGCTCGCCCAACCATCGTTTAGTAAATCCGAATTTACTTGACGACTACGTGAGTTTCTTTTTCGCGAGAGAAAACTCAAAAACCTTTTAAAATATATGTGATTTTTTTTTAAAATAGGAAAACCAATTTTTCTTTTAAACTCACGGTTACCATGATCCAATAACCACCCACTACTTTGCTAATTTAAAAGAAAATAATTAATTATCCAATAATTAATATTATTATAAACATAAATGATAACCAACTTATCATACTATATTTATAACCTATAGTTTTAATATTTCATCTCATGAAACATGTAAACCATAGTTCTTTTCCCATGGTACTTAATGTAAATCTCATTTACATCAATCCCCCACTAAATGTATCTTATACATCATACCGATTATATCATATATAATCAAAATATCTCTTGTCAATTTGAACATTTTAAATCAACACCAAGAACTGATCCTCAATTGAATCAAAGCTGCCAAGGGGACCTCATGGACTTGTAGCTCGAAGTTCCAACGGTACATGAATAACTAACTAAACTCTTTAGTCACGAGATCCACCATTTGTTAACTGCCAGACACTCCACTAAAGACTGACAGCTGAACTCTTCTTACCACAGATATATTATATGTCCATCTTAACCAATCAGCAGTGCGACAACCCTTCACAGATCGCTCGTAAGTACAGCTAGCTAATAACCGTTATGCCCATGTAGTTACATTTGTCTTCTTAAGTACCACTAATCCCTCTAATGAACATAAGTCATAGTCCTACTATGACTGAGTTTTCTTTTCCAAAAAGAAGTTGTGGCCACTATGTTCAAGCCCTAGAATTAGCCCTCAAGATAGCAATCTCTCTACTTATCCCTGCTTCAGGAAAGGAGTGAATTCCATATTGTGGATTGAGTTCCCAGCTCCCAGATTAGACAAGTCCCCAAAAAGGTAGACATGTTGAGTTGGCAATCTGCCCACTCTCACCCATACTAATCAAAGGACCGCCCTCAAAGGCAGGAGTTCCCAAAACACTCAGGATTGAGGTCGTGTCTCCTATGGTCGTTTAGGTGAGATGCAAGTCTCTAGTATCAACGGCGTTATATATAGAGTCTAGTCATCTCATGGTCCAGGTCTTATACAAACTCTTTGTATAGGACACCTCCGCTCCACGTCTCCACATGAATGGTCAGGATCTACTATCTGTAGTAGTTTACAACACTTGCAAACCTCTACAAAGTGGGTAGTATCCGTAGTGTCACAAGGATTAGGTATCTCACCTTAATCCTTATACTATAGACCTATTTAGGTTATCACTTAAGGCATGATCCACTTGTATATCACATATACATGCTTAAGTTCACATAAGATAACTAAGGAGCTTTGTTTATTGGATATGAGTAAATGCCAGAATTAAATAACATTTATTTTATTCATTGAACAATGTGTATATTTACAAAACAACGAGACTCTGGGAGATTTAGGACACCAATCCCAACAATAAATATATCTACAGCGAGGAGAGTGCAACTATCAAGTCAACTATCAAGTTATAGTGGTGTGACTTGATAGTTAATGAATACTGATTAACTTGGTCTAAAGAGTTTTAGTCAATTAACCTTAAATCGTTGGAGCTCATGCTCTGTAGGTTCATAAGGTCTCTCTACTAGCTCGTAACATATGAACACCTTGAATTAATAAATTGAGTGAATTTGGAATGATATCAATTTGAATTGTTCAAATTGAATTTCAATTTGAAAGTGTTCAAATTGAAATTAGGGTTTGAATTTGAATAAGTTCAAATTCGAGTTAGGGTTTGTATAATTATATTTGATATAATTAATGTTTAATTTATTGAAACTAAATGAAATTGGAGAGTTTACAATATTTAAATAATAATTTAAATATTAATTACATGAATAAGATTCATGGTTAAAATTAGGTGTATGATTAATTTAATATTTTATATCAAATTATTTAATTAAATAAATAAAAATCAAATTAATTTTCAATTTCAATCAATTTAAGAAATTGAATTTTGATGTTTTAGATTTAATTAATTACGAATTAATTAAATCAAATTTTAGTTAATTTTGGTATTAATTAAAATTTGAAATTGAAAATTAAAAAAATGAGAAAACTTGGTTTGAGTGGGTTTGTTCCCACATTTTAAACCCAGTAGGAGGTGTTCCTCCCAAATTTACACATAAATCCCACTTCTTCATCAAGTTGTTGCTAGCATTGAGTTGAGTTTGAGTGTTTGCATGCACTTTTTGTGTAAAAGCTCCAAAATTGAAGATTGAAAGGGTCAATTTCTAAGTTCTTTAGAAAACTGCTGCAGAAATTCGTCTTAACAAAAAATCCACACAAACACCCTTCACAAATTCCTTCTAATTGGAGTTTCATCACTCAAATTCAAGGTTGAGAATAGTAAAGAAGATCTCTTGGTGGTTCACTGCTGAATAACAGTTGGAATCACGTGAAGAGTAGCTTGAAGTTGGGAGAATTCATCAAAGTTGTTAAGAAACCTTCTTCTTAAACTTATGTTTAAGCATGCTTTTAGAACTCAAATTAAATGTAATCAGAGTGCTTATTGATTCTGTTTGCTTTTGTTGCATACTAGTATATTCTAACACCTGGGTAAAAGACTCCTAGGTCAATAATTTGCATGAAATCAATTTAAGGTCAAAATAATTAATTTGGTTAATCCATTTAAAGAAATCATACCCTAGAACGTGTCTTTGTCTAGTTTCACCCCAGTGTTATCTTTTCTTGATTTTTAGGATTAGATTAATTAGATTCTCATCATAGTCTGGCCCCCTAAATAAAATTAGAAGGATTTCTGAATAGCTAAAAGAGTCAAATCAATTCCTCAGAGGACAATACTCGTTCTCTTGACCATTTTACTATATTATAATTTGACGCTTGTGCTTGCGTAACATCAATTTCTAAAATAGTAGGCTTATTGAGTCGGCGATCTAGCCACTCTCACCATACAAATCAAATCAAAGGACCGCCTTTGTAGGCAGGAGTTCACAACTCACTCAAGATTCAGGTCATGTTACCTATGGTCATCCTGGTGAAATGTAAGTCACTATTATGAACGACGTTATATAATGAGACTAAACATTTCGTTGTCTGGTCTTATACAAACTCCTTTGTATATAATATCCCCACTTACATATCTCCACATGAATGATCATGATCTACAAAGCGGATCATACTCGTATGACACTAGGATAAGATATCCAACCTTATTCATCTACTATAGACCATTTAGGTTATCATTTAAACATAATCCACTTGTATGTCTCTACGTGCATGTTTAAGCTACAAGATAACCTTGGATCTTAGTTTATTGGTTTGTGGATAATGCAATTAAAATTGAAATAAAACATCGTATGTTTTATTAAATAAATAAGATGTTTGTACATTACAATTACAAATAGAACCCTATGAGATTTAAGACACCAACCCCAACAATCTCCCACTTTACCTAAAGCTAGTGGGGTGTACAATATAAAATTCAAACTAATATACAAAGTACACAGATAATAAACTATGGTATAACACGCCCAGTACAAATCTCCCACTTACCCTAGTCTAAACATGTTTTGTCCCATAGACCCATACTCTGCAGGTGACCCTCAAACACCTTAACTGTGAGGGTCTTTGTAAATGGATCAGCAACGTTGTGTTCCGAAGCTATCTGCATGACAATCTTGTCTCCTGGATGCACAATCTCTCGAGTGAGATGATACTTCTGCTTTATGTGCTTCCCACGCTTGTAACTCCTAGGCTCTCGAGAATTAGCCACAAAACCACTATTATCACAATAAAGTATGATGGGCTTTGACATATCTGGAACGACTTTAAGATCAATCAAGAATTTTCTGAGCCAAACAGCTTCACAAGCTGCTACATACTCAACCTCCATGGTGGAGTCAACAATGCACCTTTGCTTGGTGCTCCTCCAGACTACTACCCTTCTGTTAAGAGTGAGCACTGATCCTGATATGGATTTCCTAGAATCCTTATCAGTATAGAAATCATAATTCGTGTATCTTGTAAGAATCAGATCCTTAGAACCATACACGAGCATGTATTCCCCGTTCTCCGTAGATACTCGAGGATGTTCTTAACTACGGTCTAGTGATCAAATCCTGGATTAGACTAATATCTATAGACTATCTCCACCGCATAGCAAATGTCAGGTCTAATACCTAATATCGCATACATCAGGCTACCAACAGTCGATGCATAGGGGATCCCTCTCATTTTCGCAAACTCTTGAGGTGTCTTAGGAAACTGTTCCTCAGTAATATAACTCCATGCTTGAAAGTAGCAAACCTCTTTTGGAGTTCTGTATCGAATACTCGACAAGCATTTTGTCAATGTACGATGCTTGAGATAGAGCTAGCATTTTGTTCTTTCAATCTTTAAAGATCTGAATTTCCAAAACAACCTGAGCATCTCCCAAATATTTCATTTGGAATTGGGTTGCTAGCCAGTTTTTAACTTCAGTCAGTAGACCTACATCATTCCCAATGAGTAGGATATCGTCTACATACAACACTAAGAAAGCTATTGAACTATTGATGATTCTTTTGTATATACAAGACTCATCAACATTCTAATCAAAGTCATAATATTTGATCGCAGTGTTAGAATGTTCCAAGATCGAGAAGCCTACTTCAGTCCATAAATGAATTGATTAAGTCTGCAAATCTTTTGCTATTGACTTTGGGTTATGAATCCTTCGGACTGCTCCAGATAAATGGTCTCCTCAAGATCGTCATTTAGAAAGATAGTCTTGACGTCCATTTGCTAAATCTCATAGTCAAAACATGAGGCAGTGAACAGGAGGATCTGGATAAACTTTAGCATGGCAACATGTGAGAAAGTTTCCTCATAGTCAACTCCCTTAACTTGGGTGTAACCCTTTGCCACTAGTCTAACCTTGAAGATTTGCACCTTCCCATCATAACCCCATTTTATCTTGTAGATCCATTTGCAACCTATAGGTTTGACCCCATCAAGTTGATCTATAAGATTCCAAACCGAATTGATTTAGTCTTCATGCTATCAGAAATCTAATCAGCATCAATAAATCCTTCCAGTACATGTGGATACCTCGTATAATGCAACCCATAGTCTAGAGTGTACTTCAAATACCTTAGAACTATGACTAACGCATTCCAATGATCATGCCCAAGATTGTTGGAGTATCTTGTTCACCTTCCCATCGAATAAGCAATATCAGGTCTTGTACAATTCATTATGTACATTAGCTACCAATAACTCTAGAATATTCTAAAGAAGACACACCTTCATCATTATTTTTTTTTTCAAATTACAATTTGGATCAAATAGAGTAACAGCTGGCTTACTCTCAAAATGATCAAATTTTCTTAGTATTTTCTCTATATAATGAGATTGAGAAAGTATGTATCCACTTGGATTTCTTGTTATTTGAATTCCAAGGATAACATTAGCAAGACTAAGGTCTTTCATATCAAAGTTTGATTTCAAAATCCTTTTAGTGGAATCAATAATATTTTTATTTTTTGCCCATTATTAACGTATCATCCACATATAAGCAAACAATGGCATACTCTTGATCTATGGCTTTAACATAGACACATTTATCATACTCATTTATCTTAAAGCCATTTGATAACATAGTGTGATCAAACTTTTCATCCTATTGTTTAGGTGCTTATTTCAACCCATAAAGAGACTTAACAAGTTTACAAATTTTATCTTCAAGTCCTTTAACAACAAACCCTTCAGGTTATTCCATATAAATTTCATCATCTAAATATTCATTTAAAAATGCATTTTTTGCATCCATTTGATGTATTTCCAAATTTTTTAGACTTGCTATTGCAATTAAATCCTTATAGATAAAATTCTCATCATGGGAGAATAGGTATCGAAGAAATCAAGCCTTTCTTTTTGGCAAAAGCCTTTAGCTACCAACCGGGCTTTGTGCTATCAATAATGTCGTCATCCTTTAGCTTTCTCTTAAAAATATATTTACTCCCAATTGGTTTACTTCCAGGAGGTAAATAAACCAATACCCATGTATTATTTTGTTAAATGTATTCTAACTCACTATTGATAGCTTCCTTCAAATAAAGTGCATCAGGAGATGATACAACTTCTTAAAAAGTTTGAGGTTCACCTTCTATCATATAAGTTATGAAGTCAAGTCCAAAAGAAGTAGCTTTTTTAGCCCTTTTACTTCTTCTAGGTTCAGACTCAGTATTTTAATTTTCTTGACCTTTCGAAGAGCTGGCCTCATTAATTCTTTTGGTATCAATAATTTTATGTCTTTCATTCTTTAAAGAAAAAATATCCTCAAAGAATTCAACTTCATAGATTCCATTATGGTATTATTATTGATGTCAGATATTTCTAATCTAATCATCATGAATCTATAAGCAGCACTATGCATTGCATAACCTATAAAGACACAATCAATCATCTTAGGTCCAAGTTTGGTCCTTTTTGGTACAAGAACTTGTACCTCTACTAAACACTCCCACACTTTCAACATTTTATATGAGGGAAACTTTCCATTGCACAATTCATAAGGCGACTTATTAGTCTTCTTATGTGGAATTCTATTTATATAAAATTTATTGTCAACAAAGCTTCCTCCCATAAATTGTGAGGTAAAGTTGAACTATTTAACATGCAACTAACCATGTCCTTTAAAGTCTGATTCTTTCTTTCAGCTCCGCCACTTTGTTGTGGTGTATAAGGTGTTGTAGTTTGATGGGTTATAACATTAATTTCATAGAGTTCATAAAGTGATGATGATTCATATTCACCACCTCTATCTGGTCTAAGCACCTTTACTTTCTTCTCAAGTTGATTTTCAACTTCTGCCTTATATGTTTTAAAGACATAAAGGTTTCATTTTTTATTATGTAATAAATATACATAGCAATATTTACTACAATCATAAATGAATGTGATGAATAAAATTCCAAGCCTCATCATCATCATCGACTCTTGAATGGTGGCCAAAGTATCTCTTACCACCTAATGTGGGAGTACTTTTCATGTCATATACATCAGTGTGGATTAAATCAAGTAACTCATTACTTCTTTCCACATATAAAAATGACTTTCTAGTAAACTTTAATTTAACACAAACTTCATATTTGTGTCTATTATCAATGTTAAAATTCGACAATAGTCCTAAGTTTACCATTCTATTTAAAGAACGATAATTGACATGTCCCATTCTAGAATGCCATACATCACACAACTCAACAACATAACCAGAAGAGTTGATATTATTATCATTCTTTGGCATTTGTGCCAATACATTCAATTTGAACATGTCATCACTCAGATAGCCTTTTCCTACATATATACCTCCCTTTGTCAGAATAGATTTATCTAACTCAATTACAAGCTTGAACCCATTTTTGTTAAGTAGGGTTCCTGACCTTAGATTCTTTCGAATCTCTGGCACATGCCATACATCATTAAGGATAAGTATCTTTCCAGAAGTTCATTTTAATAGGACCTTTCTCTTTCTTTCCACTGAGGCAATTGAAGCATTTCCCATGTACGATTTATCGCTTCCATCTAGTTTTTCATATGTAATGAATAATGACTTGTCCTTACAAAGGTACCTAGTAGCACTAGTATCACCTTTGGTATCTGAAGCCATATTTACCTCAGAAATGACAACAATCAAATCGTCATTTTCCATGATATTGGTTTGATTGTTGGAAATTTGTCCCTTCTTTTGCTTGCATATTGTAGCAGTATGGCCATTCTGTATTTTTAGCAGTATGGCCATTCTTACCACAAACCCAATAATTGCTTGCATGGTGTCTGAAGCCATATTTTTATTCACTTTGTCTATAAAATATGTGATATTTTAGTTGCATTAACCACAAACCAATAAACTAACATCCAAGATTATCATTGTAACTTAAACATGTATGTGGAGACATACAAGTGGATCATGTTTAAGTGATAACCTAAATAGTCTGTATTATATGGATATAGCTGGGTACCTTATCCTGGTGACACTACGAGTATGACCCGCTTTGTAGGTATTACAAATGTCGTAAAGTGCTACAAATGATTTGATCATGATCATTCATGTATTAGACATGTGAGCAGGGATATTCTATACAAAGGAGTTTGTATAAGACCGGATCACGAAATGTTTAGTCTCATTATATAACACCGTTCATAATAGAGACTTTTATTTCACAAGGATGACCATAGATAACATGACCTGAATCCTGAATGAGTTGTGAACTCCTGCCTATGAGGGTGGTCCTTTGATTTGTATGAGTGAAAGTGACCAAATCGCCGACTCAACAAGCCTACCATTTTGAGGATTCGTCTGATTGAGGAGTTGGGAATATAACTACACAAAATGGAATTCACTTCTTCCCAGAAGCAGAGGTAAGTAGATAAATTGCTTTCTTAAAGGCTGATTCCGGGTCTTAAGCAATGTGGCGCCACGTCCTCTCCTAGGCCGAAAGGGGTTTAATCATAGTGAGACTATGATCTATTGTTCATTAGAGGGACCAGTAGTACTTAAGGAGTTAGATGTAATTACAGGAGCAAAATGATAATTTGACCCAGCTGTATTTACGAGCAATTTATGAAAGGTCATCATACTGTTGATTGGTTATATGCAATTGACACAAATATATCTGTAGTGCGAAGATTGCAGTTGTCGGTCTTTAGTGGAGTGTCCAACAGTTAACAGATGGTGAATAATGTAATTAAAGAGTTTAATTAATTATTCACGTATCGTTGAAGCTTCAAGCTACAAGTCCATAAGATCCCCTTGGTAGCTCAAAAGGATTTAGTTGAGAATCGGTTTTTGGGTTAATTTGAATTGTTCAAATTAATAAGAGAGAATTTAATTATATATGATATAATTAAATTGTTTCAATTATATATGATATAATTGTTATATTGTATTTGATTAATATAGTTTAATTAGAGGAAATAAATATTTGATTAAGATTCAAATATATTTTCTATGAATGTGATTCATAGTTGTAAAATTTAATATAAATATAATTTTTATTAAATGTCATAAATTAGAGAAATAAACTATAGTTTATATTGTATATGATACAATATTAAACTATAGGTTATGTGTTATGTTTGATATTACATATAGTTTAATATAAATATGATATGATAAGTTAGTTATCATATTTATTTATATTATTTTATTATTTCGAATAATAAATTCTTATTTTCTCTCCAACCACATTAGCGGGTGGTTATTGGGTTTTGTGGCAAAAAGAAATAAAAGAAAAATAAGTTTTCTTCTTCTTGCTACACAACAATATACTAAACGATTGAAGTTATCTATACGATAGAGACTGCAAAATCGTTTTGTGCTTCAATCTTCTTCTTCCTCCAAACTCAAACAAACCTTCCAAACCAAAATAGTCAGAGCCCACCATCTTGGGTTCTCACACTGAGAATACCAAAAGCTCACTGTGGTGGTGTCCTCTCTATTTGGTTCGTGAAATTCTTGAAGAAGGTCTTTAAGAAGTTGCTAAGTTCGAGGGTCGTGACCATTCAAGAAATTTACAAGAAGAAAGGTTCTTCAAAGGTAATATCTCTTAAACCTTTTTTCCTTGTAAAAAGCATGTCGTAATTTGTTTATGAATGCATATCTTGTATGTTTATTGTAAATTTAGTTTTCAATAAAAATGAAATTTGGACAATCCGCTTCCGCTCAAGGATCTCCTTGTAAAACGAGTTTCTTCAATAGCTATATCACTAATAGGATTTTTCTTTTGCACTGTGCTACATTTGCTAATATTTTAGACGTGATTGCTATATTTGCAACTGACCTTTTAAATTTTCCATTAGGATATTTGTAATAGATAGTAAAATAAGGGGGAAATATTTGCAAATGGAAGTGTTGACTAGTCAACTTTTAAATCTTTTTCTAATTTTCAATTTTGTCCTCCCTTGTCTTGTATTGTAGCAAACCTTCTTCTTCCCTTTCTTTTTTCTTTTTAGTTTTCTTTCTTTTTTTCGATTTTTGCTTATTTCCCTTTTTCTTTCCTTTATCTGATTTTTGTTTATTCACTTTCTTTTTTTTTTATCTTCTTTTCTTTCATTGATTTTTGCTTATTCCCTTCTTTTTTCCTTTCCTTTCTCTGATTTTTGCTTCCTTTCTCTCTTTCTTTCTTTCTTTTTTTTTTTTTTTTTTTTTTAATTTTCTCCTATTTGTAGTTTTTCTTCTTCTTTTTTTTCTTTTAATTTTTTTTCTTTATCCGGTTTTTGCTTCTTCCCTTCCATAGGAATTATGAGGCCGAGTTTCGTACTCAAGATTTGAAAATACCCAATTCATAAGTGATTTAACATCAACAAGTCAATTATCAAGTTTAAGTATTATAACGAAACATTAAATATAAATAGCAAATGAAAATGGATTTGAAAGAAACTATTTTTTTAGTCCACAAATTTGCACTATTTCTAGAAACATTTCTTAAAAGTTTAAAATAAAACTGGAATGGTTATTAAACATGTTTATTTCTCAAAAAATGAGAAATGCGAACGATATTAGACAGGCCCATACTTTTTTCCCTTTTTATAAAACTTTAAGAGTATGATGTCTATTAGAAATAAACTTGAAAAAATGGTATAGATGGCTCCAAATGAAGGGCACAAATTGAAATATTTGTGTATTTGTGTACCGTAATATTTATTTACAAGATCACACAAAGAATATGGGTTTGGTTTGGCCGTTCGTCATTTTTACAGAAGTACCCTTGAGAGGTATAAAAAAGAAAAGGGACCATATAAATGTTTGGAAAGGACAAGGAAATGGACAAAAAGATGGTCAGTAGCTATCATTGATAGAAGCTATCACTGATAGCATGTTATTAATGATAGAAGCTAACACCGATGACACGTTATTGATGATAGAAGCTACCATTAATAGCATGTTATCAATAATAGAAACCACCACTGATAGTATTTTGTTGGTAATAGAGAGCTATCACTGATAGCATGATATCAATGAGATCATTGATAGCATGATATCAGTGAGATCATTGATAACATCTTATCAGTGATGTTATCAATGAAAGAAGCTATCACTGATAACCACGATATGAGTGATAGAAATTTGGTGAAATCTATATATCGAGTTTTTTTTTAAAGTTCATAACTAGTTATAGAAATCTATCATTACTAGCCTTAAGTATTAATGCTTCAAGGCTGATTTTAATTGATGAAAGTCTATCAGTGATAGCGACTGATAGCTATTATCAGTGATAGTCACGATAGAAGATTATTAGTGATAACTATTGTGTTAATCTTTTAAAGTTGATAGTCACTGATGAAAGTCTATCAATGATAACCAATAATAGTTTTTCATCATCGATATAGCTCAATCTTTCAAAGTTGTTGGTTTTCTTTTAAAGATGATAACTACTTATACAAGTCTATCATCGATAGCCACTGATAGCCTTAACTGTTAATATTTCAAGGTTGATTCCAATTGATGAAAGTGTATCAATAATAGCCACTGACAATTTATACAAATTAAAAACAAATATTTCAAGATTGTATTAGTATTTCTCAAATTGAAAGTTGTCACTGATAGCAACTATCGGTGATAGCTTTCAATTTGAAAATCGAAAAAAAACAAGCAAAATGGTGGCTAAGCATGGAATTTTTAGTATTTTACCATTTTTTTGTCTATACATAAAATTATTATATCATTGTACTACATATTCTATTATTTTGAGCTTGAATTTTATTTATGCAATTAATCATTTCCATTAAAATATAGCTCTGTCGGTTAAAATCATCGCACGACCTTAACAAACTAGGATCATGGACTCGGCCCAGGCATTAAGCGTAATGAGCCTTTAAGCAGAGGCCCACATCGCAAGTAATTGAGCCCATTAGGCCCATTAACAGCAGCAGAGCTTAAACCTCCGTGAAACCCACACTCCGATTATCAAGGAGACAAAAATGGTAACTTTATCGGCGACTTCGACGAGCATTGTTGCTTCATGGGACACTCAACAGAGGCTTTCTTACAATCCCAATGCCCCAAAAAACCCCAACAAGAAACCCAATTCTCTATCTCTTTCGCCGACTTCACAAACCACCGGAAATGCTACCTTAACCGCAACGAACATTCGAACCAACCAAATTGTCTCCGACCTCCTCAACCGTCGCAATCCCAGCTCAATTGAAGGTAAATTCATGATGGGGTTTCTCGTTTCTTTAATGGGTTTTCGATTTTCTGCTGGAAATTTTAAAGTTTCTTCTGTTTGGTTGATGGGAATGTCGGGAGGTTTCCGTAGTGTTTTATGCATTGTGGTGTTGGGAATTTGTAACTGAACTCGATTTCTGTCTGATGGAGGAATTTGTTGGTGTCATATAAAAGTAGATGCAATGCAACCGAGAAAAATGGAAGATGAAAAGGCTTGTTGGTTTGGGATTATAGAACTTCAATTTGGTAAAACTTAGCTTTATTTTATTTTATTTTATTTTTTAATCTTTTTTCATTTTCTAGTGAGGGCTTGTTGTATCATATGACACATTGAAGACGTTTGGAAGCTAATCGATGTTGGTTTGGCAATAGTGATAGTGGAAGATAGGGCACAATGGAACCGAACTTAGAAGATTTTAGTAAAAAAAATATCTCATTATCATTGTTTCAACTTTGAGATTTTTTTCATCGAATGTGGGATTTGTTACTTTTAGGCAGCAAATTAGTGGAGCCAGATGGTCTCTATTTGGGATATGATCAGTGGTTGCCAGATCCACCAAAGGTGCAGAAGCCCCGATCCGTGTTCAATGCAGCTTCATTAGCTTATATTGGCGATTGCATCTATGAGGTGTATTTGCAACTCCAACTTTTCGATATTGATATTTTTCTGGAATGTTATGTTTGTTTCTGATGTCCAGAGTTTGGAAGCGTTATATAGAAATTGATGGTAACTTTCATGCCGAGATGATGTTCAATTTGGTTTTCCTTTATGGCTTTACCCCGACCATTTCTGCAACATGCAGCTATATGCTCGCAGGCACTTTCTGTTCCCTCCGTTGAGTATTGAAGAATACAATGACCGTGTTATGGCTGTTGTACGTTGTGAAGCACAAGTATGTCAAGTCTTGCACAAGTTAATGCTTGAATTGAAATAAATCATTTCCTAACAATGTACAATTTTCGTCTTTATAAATATTGTTCTATATCTTATATCCTGATAACTGTCAATTTCTGATTTGAGTATATGGTTGTCATGCAAAAGGACGCTGAAAGTAATGGTATTTCACTTTTGGCTTCCAGTTAGTATGTGGTTGTACGTAAATTGTAAGGCTAGTTTGACCAATGTCCACGACTTTCTCAACTTCTCATGAGTCTCCCGAACCCTCCATCTAGAAAGTAGGAAACTAGCAATGTTCTGTTCCGACTTCTCCTAATATGTAAACAATGAAACCATGTTTGTACTTTCTTGGATCTCAATTCTACAACCATATTGTATTTCGTCTTGTTAATACAGGGTAGAAGGCCCCTATACTCATGCCGATTTTTGTTATATTTCAGGATGTTCTACTCCAAAAACTTCTAATTGATAATTTCTTAACAGAGGTAGAGAGGTCAGTTAAGCATTTCATAGATTGTCTTCATTCCCAACTTTAGTGCATAGAACTCTTCATCAGCACAAAGCGGATAATTTAATTGCCTCTTTAATCCCTATTCCTGTGTATGTTGCAGCCATGAACTTGGGGGGGGGGGGCCCCCCCCCCCCCCGAATTCTGATTTGTTGGATATGATAAATTTTATTGTAGGGACATCCTTCGATGGGGAAAAAATGTTGGTTCCTCCTCTAAAACACGAACAAAAAAACGTGCTGGTGCTGCAGTTTATAATCGAGCATCTTCGCTAGAAACCTTAGTCAGTTTCCTTTAACTTCTTGCTCATTTGAAATAATATAGCCATTTCGTCAAACAAAATGTCTGAAACTTAGTGTTTATATCTTTTGTAGATTGGTTACCTTTACCTGAACAATGTGAAACGGTTGGATGAAATCATGCAAAAACTTGGCTTCTCAACCGATTCATCCTTGCAATTGATTTCAGAGGAATCAAATAGTAAGTTTATTTTAAGAATTGCAATCCCCTTCCATCATATTTTACTGTTTAAGCTTCTAGTAGGATTAGCACCACATCAGCCTGTCAACTTGTGATTACACCAGCTTAGTTCATCCTAATGAGCAAATAATTAAAATATTGAACTAAAGATTGTCTGCTCTTATGTTAATATTCCATTGGCAGCCGTAGGCATAAGTTGTACATGATCTTATTATTTATTCTACTTGGAGTTCAGTAAGAAAATATGATAAACAACCATAGAAACAAACACTTCCGCTTCTAGATCACCACGTGATCGGATCTAAAACCTCATTTATGATCTTGTACTATCTGAGTTTTGTAGCTGGATAGTACATGGGACATTTGGAGTGAGGGAAATAATAGAATTTTGTTAGAGGTCGAGAGATTGGGTGAGGAGGTTTGAGAGGTGGCTAGATATTAAGGCTCATTATGGACATCAGTTACTAGACCACTTTGTAATTATGAGCTTAATCATGTTTTTTGAAATGGGAGTTCGGTTTTGCTCTGTTATCATTGGACCCGTTTCCTTTTTGTTTTGTATGTTCTTATATTTTCTTCATTTTTCTCATTGAAAGCATGGTTTCTTACCAAAAATGATCGCTATCTGAGATCATTTGTTCCCAATAGTTTTCATTCTCCTATGCATTCATTTTGATCCTTTCCAATATGAACTCCCATCAGTTTTTCCACCAGACGACCAACCAAGCAACTGAGCAAGTTAGGTGATGAAGACAATACCTGATCATTATTAAGCTAAACCACAATACTGCGCTAATACTTCAAAATGGATGAATCCATCGATGTCTTTACAATTGATCAGAAATCAATTTGTGGCTACTGGATCTGCATGCTCTCTGTACATCTTACGCCCTTCATTCCAATTCATAAAGTTTTATGCAAAATGGCATGTTTAGCTGACAGTTTTAGTTTTTAGTTAATCTCTTCCTTGTACTTTGTGGGAGTTCTGTAAATTGTTCTATAAAACTCAGTTGTCACTTCCCACTTACCATGTTGTATTCTGATGAAGTGATGATGTCTCCCATTTCTATCTGTAACAACATTGCATTGTAATAGAGATATCACACCTTCTAGGAGATGTTTGGCTCATGATTTGGAAATTGAACATAATCTGTTTGGACTTCATAGAAGATTAGGTTACAAAGACATTGGTTCGGCTTGCGTTGCTCAGTTTCATAATACTGGCTTATGTAACTCGTGCAATTAATGAATTTGTAGCTTGGAATGAGAAAACTGACATACTAAACTACGTGGAGTCTCCTTTTTTCCCCTCAACCCATAAATAATACCACTTTAGCTTTGCTTTCATAAGGCCTAAGAGGAAGAATAAAGTTGAGGCCAAATGATCATAGTTGGACTCAAGTCATACCCAAAGAAGCCCAAGATGACCCAAACAGACAAGAAATGAAATCAGGAGAAACCCACCACTTGGAATTTGGTGAATCCACTCTGTCTCTAGAATGTTGGAGACAAAAAAGACATCTTCAGGAATCTCTGATATATTCAAGAAGTTTCTGAAGCTAACACCACAAAAAAGATAACACAGGCTGAAGTGATAAAAAGGAAGATGATAATTGAGAACTGATATGGAAAAAGGTCGGTTTGTCTGATGACTCCAGTAGGCCCAACAATGGTCAAAGAGTTTTGGATATGGTTTTCTTCATTTAAAGATTAACACGTCTCTCGAGTGTGTGGCAATCCCGTCCCAATTTCAAGGATAACTCTTACCCTTTGCCTTCCAATTCATATATTTCTCTTCTTGTGAAAGAGATGGGAAATTCAATTGGAATTGAGTTCTAAGCCTCTTCACACTCCTTTCTTATCGATGGACTCTTGACGTAATGTTAGGAGATCGACTTTTTTTCAACTTTAACTTGCACCCTCGTGCCATGCATTGGTGTAGTTGGGTTTGTTTGGAATGACTTTTCAAGTGCTTAAAAAGTAATTTTAAAGCACTTGGAAGGTTATTAGAAACAAGTTTATAATCTCATTTTTGCTCTAATTTCTTGTTTTTATCTCCTAACAGGTCTTTTTGTTATTTTGATTCAGTTTAAAAGTATCGAATGAGATTTAATGAAATCACGATCATTTTAATAGTTTTGATTGACATGAAAAATAATATCGAAATTAATTACGACAAAATGGGGACTACAATTCATTGTCCCCCATTTATGGGACTCTAGCTCAAAATTCTGACCAAACATGCTTTCAAAAGAGGCCACTCATATTGGTTCTAACATGGATAAGCATTATGTGTCATCCTCATCCTCTACAATAGTGAACCATATTTTTCTTTCAACCATCACACCCTTCTCTTATCTTACTTTGAATCCCCAAACATAATTTTCAAAACTATTGAGAATCTAAAATGAAACAAGAAACTATTTTGTAGCAATGGCAAACAAAGACACTGGACACAAAAAATTCATAGATCTTTGATGAAGTGGTGGGTTTTTTTTTGGGGGGGGATAAAATGAAATGAAGCTATTGTTGCAAACTCTTTGAAAGCACATCTTTATTATTTTATTTTAATATTTTTCTGTTTTAAAATGTTTGTGGTGGAGATATGGTCTGCCATTGTTTTAAGTGGCTGAAGCTTTGGACCCCCTTCAAGTGAAAGTGACTAGAAAAGGCAAAAAGGTCACAAATTTAAGAACATGGGGTTTGGTCCCATCTCTTAACCAACAAAAATAATGAATGAGATTTTTGAAGGGTTGAGATTGCTTTCCTTACCTTTCAATCTACCAAGTTACTTCCAGAATTTGTATGTTTTGATGTGTTAATAATATATACACGTGGATCTTCCTAGGTGAGTTAAAATTAGATACTTCAAATTCATCGCGTTTTTCTACTTTTTTTTCATTCATTCATAAGTTTAGAAGTATGTTTGAAGAATTATTCATGAATTTTTTTGTATATTTAATGAAGAGCAAAAACAAGCTAATAGAAAATGACTAGGTAATAATTTTAGGAGAAGTTTCTCCTTATTGATTGTCAAGTTTAAGCTTCTTTATAATAATAATAATAAGGTCCAATCCTTCACTGCAACAACTAACCCTATTTCTAATATGTAGCTTAGGGTGTGTTAAAAGGATGCTAGATGCAAGTACTTTTTGTCATGACCAAAAATATTACTCAAATCGATTTATGGAAAATGATATTATTTGTGAGTTGATCTTCTCCTGCATGTTTAATATGTTCAAAAAACTATATGAACACGAGTAATATTTTCAAATGTCCTTTTCCGCGAGCACTTCAATGAGGGAACCAAATGCTTCCTCGAAAGAATGTTATATTAACACAATCAATCATAGTGAACTTTTTTCAAAGTAGTCTTTTAACTATTCAAGACTATTTCTAATCCTTCAAATGTATTTTTTTATATTTCAAATTCCCTACCATTTGATTTCAATATTAAGGTTACTTAGTTTGTACAAAAAAAAAAAAGGACTTACATAGTAAAAAAAACTACTTAACTTCTAATCATTACATACAAAAAGTGGGACAAAAAACCAGCATCAATGTTTTTCATGCAATTAGGATAAGATGCTTTGGTAGAAATTACATAGTGCTATCAAAATGAAACGTCAACTCAAGAAGAATAAAATAGAAAAAAAAAAAAAAAAAAAAAGAGAACCCTTTTATTTTAATTTGGATGCTTTGGATTAACATCAAAATCATTAAAGTGATTGATTTAAATTTTGATCTTTTTCAAAATGGATATGGTTCTTTTATTTATTTATTTTCTTATGGTGTAGTAGGAATCAACTTACGTGTGACAATATTTTTCAAAAAAAAAAAAAATTAATTAAATATGTGTGTCATGATAACTTGTGGTTACGGGAACTAAAAGAAAATGCTTTAACCATCATTAAATTGTTTTTAATTAAACTAACTACCTATGTTTATGACCCTTTCTAATTGACATTTCAACCAACCCTTTTCCCCTTCTCATCCTCTTTTCCTCGTTGGTTTATCTTTTTATTATTATTATTTTGGCCAATCATGAAAGTTGGTTGAGAAGATGAGAGTTATTGATACCAAAAAGAATTAGCCTAAACTTGAGCGTAGTATAAATTAAAATCTCAATCTAAACACTAAAGTCGTTTGATAATCATTTTGTTTTTTTAGAGTTAAGTCTATGAATACTACTTTCATATCTAACTTTCTTCCTTTATTATCTACTTTTTACTAATAGTTTAAAAAAATGAACCAAATTTTGAGAACTAAAACAAGTAGATTTCAAAAAGTTGTTTTTATTTTTGGAATTTAGCTAAGAATTCAACTATTGTACTTAAGAAATATGCAAATCATTGTAAGAAATGAGGATGAAATGAGTTTAATTTTCAAAAAAAAAAAAACAAAAAAACAAAAAAAACAAATGATTACCAAACGGGGCTTAAACTTTCACGAGTTAATCTACTTATATCTTTTTGTTAGCGATTCATGGCTCTTTTCATTCTATTTTATGTAAAATCAACTTAAATCCACATAAATAATGTCACACCCCGCCCTGAGCCTGCACTCCTGAGCCCGAGGAGAGGTGTGAGGGACCGCAGATACCACCTTTTTGTGATACCTACTGTCCAACTGAACCTTAAACAAGAACTGAATAAGTAGGCCCATTTTATTACAACAATGTAACATTTATACAACTCCAAGACTTAACCACAAAGTTTACATCAACAACTGTAAAACCCTCCAGAAGTGTAACTGTGGTTTGTGGCAGACCTTGACCTTGACAGCATCCTGGAACTCTTCACCTTCCGCTACCTAGGAAGAAAAACATGAAATAACAGAATGAGCTTCACAAAGCTCAGTGAATGGTAAGCAGCTTCTAGAGTCTATTTCAACTCATAAATAACGAGCATATCATAAATACGAGATTACATTCAAACTTCAGCCTTAAATGAGTATGTTCTCAACTCTATCTACACTCACGGTAGATAGCTAAACTGATAACTACTTAGAATGAGTACGTTGTCTACCTACATACACGGTAGATAGTTAACTAATACTAATCATGAACGCTTACTCAACTGAGTTCCCTTTTGTTCCCAATGTCTCCTATGTGCACATAGCTCCCCGCGCATGGGCTCAGATGCTAGACCCATCGGCCCTCTGACCATCCCATACGAGGTTCCTCCCAAAAGCTTAGGAACTAGACCTCTTGGTCCCCTGACCATCTCGTGAGGTTTTACTTTCGGGCTCAGGAACTAGGTCTATTGACCCCCTGACCATCCCGATCACATAATCTCATTTTCATGCTAGATACTCATTCATAACACAAGCATATACAATTTAATCTAAAAGATATACTTTGAGACTTAAAGGAAAGTACCACTCACCTTGGTAAGGATAGGAATCTTTCTCTCAAGAAGTTCTTTGATCACCTCGGGCTCCCTTTTGAACCCTAAGATCCAGTTTTAACTTAAAGCTCAGATTACTCATAGTTCTAGGATTTATCTCGAGATACTTCCTTCTACAAATATGCTCTAAAATGTCGCAGGAAGCTTACCTCAAAATCTTAGCTCATAACTTCTCGTGGTTTGGCAGGAAACATCAAAACATCAAGACTGGCCCAGCTTACCTGACAGCTCGACCCCTCTGTCTTGTCCTCATTCTACAGCCCAATTCCTTGGAGCTTCTTCTCCGGCAGCTCTACCCTGAAAACTAGACTCTTTTAGCTTTCAGATGGATTTGGAATCACATCAAATGCACGAGTATTCTGGGAGAACTCCTCGTCCCAAGTTGATGCTACTTCCAGACCTTCCTGTCCGACAGCATCTCCTTCTCTTGGAACTTCATGACCGACACATGGTCTTGCTACCAACGCATGCGTTCTTCATCAACGCGTAGTCTCCTCCCAATCAGCCTTCATACACTCTTATGAATGTCCTTTGAGGAGAATTTGAGTTATGGTCTGAAGTCTTTGGCCCTATGTATAGGCGTCCAAGATTTCTCTAAGGTCGACATCTTTTACTTGGCCGCATGTCCAAGTGTCTTTTCCTTACATTATTAACGCAATCTTGCGTCATTGCAATCCAAGGTGTCTTGCTCCCCTTTTACCAACGTATAGCCCTCAAATTTGCATGTCTTCTTGTGCGTCCACCTCATTTACTTCAGGCTTAAGATTTCTTCCTTACAAGCCATATGTCTGGATGACGTCCTTAGATGCGTCCATCCTTCATATGCGTTCATCCTTTATATGCGTCCATCCTTTATATGCGTCCATCCAATTGCCGCAACCTACCTATGTCTGGATACCACCAATCGGCGCATACGCCCACATGCCTCAGATGTCCTTGGCTCATAGCACATCACCAACGCATAACAACCTTTGGGTCGACTTGGTTCTCAACTCAACACCTCAAGGCATAGCTCACCATCGCATCTCTTATGATCAACGCAACCAACCTCATAAACCTTGTTACCGCAAGCTGTAGCAACGCTTACTCAGCTGAGTTCCCTTTGTTCCCAATGTCTCCTATGTGCATATAGCTCTCCGTGCATGGGCTCAAAAGCTAGGCCCATCGGCCCTCTAACTAAACTCCTCATAATTTTTCAAGAAACTTATGCTCTGAAACTCGGATTTCTATTATTCCTACTTAAACAGGTGTTAAAAGGAGTTAACTAAGTGGAAGTTAAATTCTATGTTGAAGTAAAGGAAATTTCTAAGTGTTGAATAGATTTTCTTTGAGTAGTTTTGAGTTAAGCTTTAATTGATGAAATTTGGCTAAGTGTAAGATCAAAAAGACCCATGCATTAAGAGTTAGGAGACATTAACATATAAGTTAAGAAGGCAACAATGCTTTTGTAAGGTTGGACGTATGATTGGCCGAAGTATTGGTAAGAGACATTGCCAAGAGTTGCCATGCGTTAGCCATGAAGCTTTTAGAGGTTATTTGGGGCGTTGAAGGAAGCCAAAGTGTGGCCAAGAGAAATGCATGCAGCAGCCAATGTCTTGAGAGGTTAGAACAACGCATGCGGCAGTCAATGTCTTGAGAGGTTAGAACAACGCATGCGACAGTTGCGGCAGTACTACGTGAGGGCATGCGATGATGCGGCTGAGGGCATGTGGTGATGCGACCTATGGTATGCGGCCGAAGGAATGCATTGGTAGTAGGCGATAGAGGCATGTGGTGATGTTACGCGATGGATGCGGCAGTGCTATGCGATGGCATGCGGTGATGCTACACGATGGATGTGATGACATACGGCGATGGATGAGATGGATACGATGGATGCGACGGCCTTGCTAAAGTATGAGCTAGGCAATGGAACGAGCTAAGGTAAACGCATGGTGATTTGTCCTTGCGTTGCTAAGGCTTGCGGTAACAAGGTTCATGAGGTTGGTTGCATTGGTCATAAAAGATGCGATGGTGAGCTATGCCTTGAGGTGTTGAGTTGAGAACCAACTTGACCCAAAAGTTGTTATTCGTTGGTGATGTGCTATGAGCCAAGGACATCTGAGGCATGTGGACGCATGCGCCGATTGGTGGTGTTCGGACATAGGTAGGTTGCGGCAATTGGATGGACGCATGTGAAGGATGAACGCATATGAAGGATGGAAGTCATCCAGACATGTGGCTTGTTAGGAAGAAATCTTAAGCCTTAAGCAAATGAGGTGGACATACAAGAAGACATGCAAATTTGAGGGCTATGCATTGGTAAAAGGGGAGCAAGATACCTTGGATTGCAATGACGCAAGATTGCGTTAATAATATAAGGAAAAGACACTTGGACATGCGGCCAAGTAGGAGGTGTCGGCCTTAGAGAAATCTTGAACGCCTATAAATAGGGCCAAAGACTTCAAACCATAACTCAAATTCTCCTCAAAGGACATTCATAAGAGTGTATGAAGCTGATTGGGAGGAGACTACACGTTGATGAAGAACGTATGCGTTGGTAGCAAGACCATGCGTCGGTCATGAAGTTCCAAGAGAAGGAGATGTTGTCGGATAGAAAGGTCTAGAAGTAGCATTAACTTGGGACGATGAGTTTTCCTAGAATACTCATGCATTTGATGTGATTCTAAAGCCATCTGAAAGCTAAAAGATTCTAGTTTTCAGGGTAGGTCTTCCGGAGAAGAAACTCCAAGGAATCGGGCTGGAGAATGAGGACAAGACAAAGGGCTTGAGCTATCGAGTAAGTTGGCTAGTCTTGATGTTTTGATGTTTTCGGCCAAACCACGAAGAGTTATGAGCTAAGATTTTGAGGTAATCTTTCTGAGACATTTTAGAGCATATTTATAAAAGGAATTATCTCAAGATAAAGCCTAGAACTATGAGTAATCTGAGCTTTAAATTGAAACTGGATCTTAGGGTTCAAAAGGGAGCCCGAGGTGATCAAGGAACTTCTTGAGAGAAAGATTCCTATCCTTATCAAGGTGAGTGGTACTTTCCTTTAAGTCTTAAATCATATATTTTAGAGTAAATTGTATATGCTTGTGTTATGAATGAGTACTTAGCATGAGAATGTGATTAAGTGATCGGGATGGTCAGGGGGTCAATAGACCTAGTTCCTGAGCCCGGGATGGTTAGAGGACTAAGAGGTCTAGTTCCTGAGCTTGTGGGAGGAACCTCGTATGGGATGGTCAAAGGGCCGACGGTTCTAGCTTCTGAGCCCATGCGCGGGGATCTATATGCACATAGGAGACATTGGGAACAAAAGGGAACTCAACTGAGTAAGCGTTCATGATTAGTATTAGTTAACTATCTACCGTGTGTGTAGGTAGACAGCGTACTTAGTTATCAGTTTAGCTATCTACCGTGCGTGTGGATAGAGTTGAGAACAGACTCATTCAAGGCTGAGGTTTGAATGTAATCTCGTATTTATGATATGCTCGTTATTTATGAGTTGAAATAGACTCTAGAAGTTGCTTACCACTCACTGAGTTTTGTGAAGCTCATTCTGTTATTTCATATTTTTCTTCCCAAGTAGCAGAAAGTGAGGAGTTCCAGGGTGTTGCTAAGGTTAAGGTTTGCCACAAGCCACAGTTATACTTTCGAAGGGTTATACAATTGTTGATGTAAACTTTATGGTTAAGTCTTGGAGTTGTATAAATGTTACATTGTTGTAATAAAATGGGCCTACTTATTCAGCAGTTGTTTATCTCCTTGATTTAAAGTTTATTGAGTGTAGTAGAAAGGTTCAGTTGGACAGTAGGTATCACAAAAGGGTGGTATCCGCGGTCCCTCACGCCTCTCCTCGGGCTTAGGAGTGCTGGTTCGAGGCAGGGTGTGACAACTTGGTATCAGAGCATAAGTTTCTGGGAAAGTTGAAGGGTTAGTTGATACTAGTTTGGTATCAAAGTATATGTTCTTGGAAACCAGAGGGTTGAGTTAGAAAAACTTGAAGTTTGAGTTTAGTAAAACCAGAGGGAAGTGTAGTAGAGTAAAGGTTTAGAAAGAAACCTAAGAATTAGTCAAGGTAGACTAAGAGGAATGGCAGGAGTGCGGGCTCAGGGCAGGGTGTGACAAATAAAACCATTATTCTCTAAAAAATTCATCAAATAGCTAGAAAAATTATCTTTATTTAGGTCTCGTTTAATAATCATTCGATTTTTTGTTTTTGTTTTTTAAAATTAAGCATATATCTACTTCCACTTTCAAATTCCTTCCTTTGTTATCTACTTTTTACCAATGGTTTAAAAAACCAAAGCTTTTCAAAACTTATTTTTATTTTTGAAATTTTGCTAATAATTCAACCATTGTACTTAGTAAAGATGCAAATGCAAGTCGTTGTAAGAAATGGAGAGGAAGTAGACTTGTTTTAAAAAAACCAAACATAAAAAATGAAATGGTTACTAAATGAGGTTTTAATTATTGTATTTTTCTCTAATTTACAGTAATTCTTACATTTAAAGAAGTCTTATACATTTGTGAAAGTTATGCAATAACCATTTTAAAACGAGTTCTATATTGAGAGTTCAAATTGATTTACTTATGAAAGTTTAGGATTTAAATTGATGCAATTATTAGTCTTGAGTTCAATTAATTAATATAACCCCTAAAGTTTAGGGGCATAAATTAAGTTTATCCAAAAAATTATATTTCGACAACTTCTAATAGCTTTTATAGTTCGGTATTGATGGGTAATCGTACGAATGTGTTTGTGTCGGATAGTTTTGTGGACTTTGGAAGTTTCTAACAGGTTTATGAACTTTCATTTTCTTGTTTAATAAATTTCTTAATCGAGGATTTGATTGTAACAAATTATTGAACTTTCAATTTTATGCTTAATAAATCATTGACCTATTCAACCTTTTTAAAAATTTTCGAACTTATTAAACATAAAATCAAAATTATCATATCTTAAATTTTTTTAAAAATAAAAATTGTTGAAAATACTAGAAGTAGTTGTGTCCTTTGTGAAATGTTAGGAGTACTTTGTCAAATATAGACAAATTTTGTATTAGAGATAATATCGAACCAAATCTTCCCACTTCTTTGTTTAAGGAAAAAAATGAAATTTGATTGTGACAATCTAACTATCATTATAAATATGAAAATAAAATATAATACTTTCAAGTTTCAAATATCAAAGTTAGTATACAAATTCAAAATTAGATGACAAACAACACATCATCACTTTCTTAGCTTCATAGTATTCGTCCAAAACTCGCTTACGTACGCAATCAATATTTCACCGATCAACTTCTCTTTCTTACATGTTCGTTTTGACTTGTTAGCGTAGTGATTCGTCATCTTATGATTAAAAGTACAATACAATCGTAGTTGATCAAAAATTTAATTTTCAATGACTATAAGTCAACTAGTTTAATTTAATTTTTCATTTACCTAAAATTGTGTAGGTCTACATTATCTTCCAATCTACTTCTTCCCCCACAAGAAAAGAGAATAATCTAATTTTCTCCCCTTTTTTCTAATTATTTTTAAAATTACACAAAATGGGCCTAAAGATGAGCCCACATAAAAGAGAAGTCACTAGGGCCCACCAAATCCTAGTTTAAATTTATTGAGATGTGGTTGTGTGGCAAACTCATCCAAAAGCCAAAACAGAAACAAGATAAGCCATTTTCTTCTCTTAATTCACCATTTTTCATGGAAGTTGTTCCCCCTCATCTTGGGTCCCACTGGTTCCTTTTTTGCTGATGTGTCATGCTGATCTGTTTGTATTATCAGACTTTGGACCCCACTTTTCTTGCTGATGTGTGATACCCATCCACTTTTCCATGCTGATGTGGAATTTTAATTTTTCCCCATGCTTATCAACTAGGCTATAGGCCAATCATCAAGGTGGGTATCAAAGTTATCGTTCATCATGGTTTAAATTTCATTTTAAGCAGTTCAGTTCGTTCTTGAAATTTAGTATTTGTTTTATTTTGGTATTTAAACATTTAAAATATCGATTAAATAATATAGCTTCGACATTTAAATATGTGTATTAGTATATTAGTATGAAATTATGAACATTAAAGTCATATAGATTAGAGATAATCATTAGACGATTGAATTTTAGATGAAGAATAATAATTAGCAATGACTAAAATGATTTTTTTTCTAAAAAATTAAAGATTGAAATAGATATTTTAAAATTTAGAAATCAAAATAGAGTATACCAATTGAAAGTTTATTATTTAATTGAAGCCAGCTTTAAAATTTAAAGTTTAAGAAATAAAGTATTATTCGAACCTATTAGAATTTTCTTTTATTATTGAAGTTTTAAATTTGATTTTGTTGATCTTTTTTCTAAATAAGGTAATATTTTTATCTTGGCATCCGCTTAGAAGTTCATCCCAATCCTTATTATTAAACTTCAAATGTTATAATGAATTTAATAGAAAAACTCTACACAACACCAATTTTGAAATGGATAGTTCAATTTTTTGGTTTATAAAATAATAAATAATCGGACAAATTGCATAAACGACCTCTAAAATACAATGATAGTTACAATTATACTCTTAAGTTTTTAATTTTAAAAATTTAACCCTCAAACTTATATAAGTGTTAAAATTTGGTTAAATTAGACCTTACATAATTGCATAAATTATAACATTTGTATAAGTTTAAGGTTCAATTTTCTCATTTATGCGTCCAATTTCTACTATTATTATATGCTTGAGAATCTAATTTTAACACTTGTAAAATTCTAGAGATCCAATTTTTACAATAAAAATTTAAAAGTGTGATCGTAACTACCACCATATTTTATGGTTAGATTTTGTGATTTGCCTTAAATAATTATAATGGGCTCAAAGTAATCTTCCTCGTTTTAGAAAATTCTTTAGAACAGATTGGCTTCCGTAAAAATTGTTATCAAAATATAAAGAGAAAAACCGAGTAAGAATGAACGCTCAAAAAAACAAAAAAACGAAACAGAAAAAACCCAATAAATTTATAGAAATATATTTAAAAATGATTTTACAAGAATATTTGTTTCTAGAATCTGAAAGTGTACAGCAATTATTGTGGCGTCTTTATTTAGTGTGAACAAAAATTGCAATGATAATGATAATAAATATTATTTTAAACTTTAAACTTTAATTAAGATTCCATGATTTTTTTAAAAAAAGAAAAAGAAAAAGAAAAAAAGGAAGATGAAGTGAAAAATAATAATTAAATAAACAATAAACGAAATTAAATTATAAATTGAATTATGGATGTTGAAGCAATTTGAAAATGGATTGAGACTAAAGTCCAATGTGGAGACGATAAACGAGGAATTTTCACGGCCCATGGGCTAGTGGGGACCACATGGAAGTACATTTTTTATTTTTATTATTATTATTTATTCATTTGTATTAAATTTTTATTGACTTGTCAATATTTTTATCAAAATCTACATATTCAATGTTGATATAAGAGGTGGATGGAAGTTTAGATATTTTAACCTATTTAGAAAGTACAATGTTAATTAATTAATTTAAATATTTTTTTTAAAGATTTTTTTTATAATTTTTTTAAAAATTCTATTTAAATGACATTTTAGTGATATTTCTATTGAGATTCTCATACAAGTGAGATCTTGAAATGTATATTTTGATATCACTTTAAAAAAAAAAAATTGAAAAAATGAGCTGGATTTGGAAATGTATTAAATATAAATTCAAGTGTTTGATAATGATGGGATTGACATATTGGGTTTGTGCTCCCACCTAAGCCACTGTAATTCACTCACAACCTCCAAATTTATGATTATAATCTATAAATATGACATATAAAAGAAATAAATTAGATAAAACTATCTAATTTCTATTTGGTTATTAAATTTTAAAATTTTACATTTTTAACTTTTTAATTTTTTATTTCAATTTAATTTCTATCTTTCAAAATGTTACAGTCTTACTATTAAAATTTGAGTTTTATTATAATTTTGTTCCAAATTTCAAAATTTATACTTTTAACTTTAAATTTTTACTAAATACTGACTTTCAATTTTTTGTGTTAATGTCTATTAATTAAAATGATTATGAACTAAAATTTTTAAAAAGTTTTTAATAGTGATAAAAAATAGTAAAGTTTAATTAATTATTATTATTTAAATTCGTTTAAATTAATTAATAGACATTAAAATTAAAGACAATAAGAGAGTATTTAGTGGAAAAATCAAGGTTAAAGGTGTGAAGCTTGAAATTTACGAACCAAATTGAAATAAAATTCAAATCGGATAAAATTGTAACACTTTGAAACAAAAAATAATGAAAACTAGTCTCAAAACCTAGGACTAAAAATGTATTTTTCTCCATATATCACACAGTTTTTTTTAAAAAAAAAAGTACAACAATTGTTGGTTGGGGGAGTTAACCTTCGATCTCTCACTATGGAGATATGTCAATACCACTAAGCTAAGTTCACTTTGCCATATATATGGCACAGTTCAAACATTAGCTAGTTAGCTCAAATTCGATAAATGTCAATCAATTTCAATCAATTTGATTCTCTTTTTTTTTTTTTTTTCATTGGCTTCACGTTTTTAACTAAACAAACAAAAAGTCTCATTGTTCTTGACGTTTACACTAAAAAAACCATAAAATTTGAATGAGACTTCCATACATCAGCAAGGATAGTATGTATGAATAAAAAATATGTATCATGTAGAAATATAATATTCGAGATCTACTAGAAATTTCTAATATCCTAATATACTAATAGCTTATTTATTTGTTGAGACTAAAGTACAAGTGAGGAACTAAGAGTCAAAGGCCCAAAAAATTATGTTTTTAAACCAATCTAATTATGATTTTGAGATTAGGTATCCAATTGGCTAATAAAATTTGTAAATGATGATTAACATGCATTAGAGTGGGAAAAAAATAATAATAAATAACATATGAATAGTTGATGCCAAAATGTAATCCATATACTCTTTACGTAACAATAATAGTAAATTTGCTCGAGAGAGAAAGAATGTGACTTGCAAAATAAAATAAAAAAATTGCATACTAGTGTAACGTTCGTTATATACATTTTGATCCCAAGTAAAAGAAAGTGAAAAGTATAATGAATAGGAATTCGAATAGAAAAGTAAAGTTTGAACCGAATTTATCGTCACATTAAACAAATTAGAGATCAAGATCTGATAAAAATGAATATTTTCATAGAAATACTAATAAATTTTCATATATACGCATCTTAGGTAATAAAATAAACATTGTAAATCAGAGATTAGGTATCCAATTTATGAATAAAAATTGTGATTTAACATGCAATAAAGTGGGAGTATAAATAAAAATAAATAAATAAATAGACAAATAATGTGTATGAATAAATGAATCAGAAGGTTGCATCTAATTATCAAATGGAATTGACTTTTTGCACAAAAGATTTGAGTGGGACCCATCAAATTAATTAAGATTCTAACTTTTGGGAGTTTTTAATTAAATCTCTAATTACTTTCAAACGGCGCATTATTAAAATAACATTACCACGTTAAACTTTAACCTAATCAACTTGTTTTTAGCACTTGTTTGTTCTTTGTGTGATTTAAATGCCGTCGATAAGCTTATTACTTGATTGGGATTTTTTTTAATACAAGAGGAAGGGAAGAAGGAACTGACTATTAAGACAATTAAATAGAAGTGGATGATTTAATTTATCATTTGAACGACATCATTTACTCGTGTTAGGTAGTCCTCTAACTATATTTTGATGGAGTTTGTCATTTAAGTCCGATTAATTCAAGTTTGTGAGTGAAAATGTTGCAGTATTCGAAAACTTCGAATCAGTTTAATCTGATATTGGATATGAATAGCGATCATCGAAAATAATTAACTAAATCGAGTTATTAACATAGTTCATTCTAAGAAGTTTATTCATAAATTAAAACGATTTTAATCCACGAATGTTGCATTTGTGCCTTAATTAAAAGTCATAACACAATGTCCTCCGACGATCAGTACGTGAAAACCTTCACAAGTTCTATTGAGTTAGTAAGTTTTTTCACGATTTTCTCCACAAACACTCTCCCTCCACTAACATGGCATGCCTATTTGACCTGATTTTTCGAAATAGGGTTTTTATATCGATTTTCAAACATTTTTAATATTCATTTTTCTTCCTTTCTCTCTCAACTCTTATTCTATTTTTCTCTCTGTCTCCTTCCATCTCTTCTTCCTCTTATCTTCTTTCTCTAAACCCCTTCTCCATATTTCATCTCTGGCAATAACAACGCACGTTCCCAACCATGTATTTTTGTGCCAATGACGACAATAACCACAACAAAAAAATTGTTTATCTTATTCCTCCAACAACACACGACAATCGGTGGCAACAAAAAAAGAAAATCAAATGTTAAACGAACCAAGTATAGAGGACAAGAGCAAAAAAACGAACCAGATTAGAGAAAGGACTAATAAGCGAGACAGAACTAAATAGTAGCAAGAACGTAAGCTAGAACTAGAACAAGAACGAGAAAAGTTAAAAATTATCCAAAAGATTAGTGATGTCAACGAAGGGTTAAAAAGCTTTGTTTCGAAAAAAAAAAAAAAAGAAAAATCCAATCAATTACAATTTTTCTAAAAAAATTGAGATCATCCATATAAAATCTCACTATTATGTTGTCAGGTTTCAAATGTCAATCATCTTAACCGTATCAAACTTGATTGGGATTGTTGTATGAAAGATGTTTTAGGTTCTATACTTTGGTTAAATATTATGGAAAAAGAAATGTACTTTGGAAAAAAAATTTGTTAACAAAACATTTTAATTTTTAGTCAACTTCTAAAAACAAAAGTAAGTTTTAAAACTATTTTAGATTTTAGTTTTTAAAACTTAACAAGTTTTAATGAAAACTAGAAAGTATCTTAATAACAAAAATAAATAAATAAATAAAAATTATAGGTAGGAATATTGATGAAAAATTAATTTTGAGGTGACATCTCGAGAAAGAGATAAAAAAATGATGTAAAGTATTTGAGTTTGATTGTAACGATCATATAGTTTAAAATTTTCGTTGTCGTCGTAACCAATTTTAATTGACTACCAATGATTTGTGGATTTTGCAATATTTTGAAATTTATCTGCAACACTTCATAAATTTTAAGGAACGATTGATTCACATTTAAAAGTTAAAAAGAAGATTTATATTCTAAAAAATGTTCTAGGTATAAATTAAAGGAAAAAAAAAAATCAAAGGCTTGAAGTTAATATATGTGGTGAGTTTGTTAATATAATTAATATGAAGATTATAGTGGCATAGTGGCCTAGTATAGCTTTTTTATAAATGAGACATGTGCACATGGCTTATTGCCTTTCTCAAACACCAACCAACAAAGACATGACTCCAAGAACTACAACAAAAAATAATAATAATAATAATAATTACTCTTAATTAATCCCTCTCAGTTACAACTATAGCATTTAATTATTTAATAACTTTGATGAGAAGATTCATATATTGAATAAGTATTTGATTTCTTATTTAGTAGGAATAGGACTTTATAAAAGAATAGTAAAAATGACGATAAATGATTATACAAAAATAATAATAATAATAATTAGTTGCATCCCGAGCTACACTTATCTTTATGCAATCTATTCAAATTTTTAATTACAATTGTTACGTGATAATTTTTTATAAAACAAATATTTTTAATTTTTTTTCTTTTGAAATTAAGACAGGAAGATATGTGCAAATAAATAATGAAAAGTAATACTTTTTAATACCCTAAAATCATTTTCTTACCTCTATAAATAAAAGTACTCTCTGCTTTCTTTGTAATTTCTAGAATATGGCGCCCTTGGGGCTTTCTATTTGATTGTATCGAAAGGCCCAATGAATTGGGATTTCCCACTAGAGATCAGAAATTGTTGAAGAAAGAAAGCCAAAATAAATGATTTTAGCCCTTATAAAAAGAAAACTTATTCTTGAACCCCTTTCACGCTCATGTCACGTCGAGGTACTGCAGAAGAAAAAATTGCAAAATCCGATCCAATTTATCGTAATCGATTAGTTTCGCTAGTAATCGCCGGTCAGCCATACGGCGGTGAATTCGTTCCCGGGGGATGGATCCATAATAATTCACCTATCCTAATAACAAAAAAACCAGATTTGAATGATCCTGTATTAAGAGCTAAATTGTTTTTTTGAAAAATAAATCTATGATCAGTAAACAAATTGCATCAATATTTGTAAACAACCATGATCAAACAAATACGCCATGGACGTATTCAATTCAGATATAAAATGTCATTATTTTATGGTTTTAGTTTCTATTGTTATCTAAAAACAATAGTGGTGAATTTGAGTAGCACATCGGATATATAATATCGATAAAATGTAATATTAAAATAAATATAATATAATATAATATAATAATAAAATAAATTAACAAAATATAAAATAAGAATCCAAATTCTCCACTTTCTCTAATTTTTATGAATTTTGCTCGATGTGTGTTTCTCAATATCCACCAAATGTCACTATTTATAGGCAATTTAGCAAATAGGAGGTAGATTATATGGACACTAATAGTATGTAATCTTGAGACACATAGACAACACATTGGAGTAATAGATAAGTAACACATAGTCAATGGACACTAATAATGGGCATCTACATTGCACCTAATTTAACATATTTATAATACTCCCCCTTAGATGTCCACTATATATGAAATATGTCTCATTAAAACTTTACTAGGAAAAAATCTTAGTGAATGAAAAAAATTATATATTTCATATAATCTGATACTCTTAAAAAGTATATTTACTCCCCCACATAGAAACAAACTTGATATCTCTGAGTCGCCGCATTCTAATATTGTACACCAGTTTTTTAAAGGTTGCAGTAGGTAATGCCTTTGTAAATAAGTCTGTCAGGTTATTTTTCAAACAAATTTGTTATATAGTGATATCACCATCTTCTTCAAGATCATGGGTCTAGAAAAGTTTCAATGAAATGTGTTTTGTTCTATCTCCTTTGATGTATCTTCTTTTGATTTGAAGATATGCATGTTATGTTGTCTTCGTATAATATAGTTAGAAGATTTTTACTTGAAGAAAGATCACATGTTCCACGAATGTATTGGGTCATTGATCTTATCCATACACATTTTCGACTAACCTCGTGAAATGCAAAAATTTCAACATGATTTAAGAAAGTGGTTGTTATGGTATGTTTCACTAATCGCCATGATATAGCAGTTCTTCCACATATGAATAGATGACATATTTGAAATCTAGCTTTGTGTGGATCAAATAAATTTCCAGAATCTGCATAACCAACTAGATCAAAATTTGATTTATTTGAATAAAACAAACCCATGTCGATCATTTCTTAGAGATAACAGAGTATATGCTTAATTTTTTTTCCAATGTCTTTTTGTTGGATAAGAATTTTATCTTGCTAATAAATTTATTGAAAATGAAATATATGATCGTGTATTATCAGCAAGATACATAAGTACACCAATTGCACTAAGATATGGTACTTCAGGACCAAGAAGTTCTTCATTATCATCTCAATATTGAAATATATCTTTCTTCACATCTAGTGAATGAACTTCCATTGGAATGTTCAATGGATGTGTTTTGTTCATATAAATTTTTATTATATAAGTTGATTGATGAACAAATATCTTATTTGCTAAATGCTTAACTTGTAAGCCAAGGCAAAATTTTATTTTTCCGAGATTTTTCATTTCAAATTCTTTCATAATATATTCGATTGCCTTTGAAAACTCCCCAAGAGTTCCAAATATATTTAAATCATCAACATATACAGTTATAATAGTAAATCCTAACTGTGATTTATTTATAAAAACACACGAACATATTTGAATTATTTTGATATCCTTCATTCAACAAATATCCACTCAGGCGATTGTACCACATTCGTTTGATTGTTTCAATCCATATAACAATCTCTGTAACTTTATTGAAAATACAATTCCAGAGAATTTGATTTATATATTTCTGGTATCTTAAATTCTTTTGATATTCTCATATAAATATTATTATCAAGAGATCCATATAGATATCTTGTGATTATATTAATAAGATGCATGTCAAAATTTTCATACACAGTCAGATTAATTAAATATCTTAGAGACCAATTAAATATATTAGTGCAATTGCATCAACCACTGGAGAATATGTCTCCTCATAATCAGTACCAGGTCTTTGTGAGAAACTTTGTGCGACTAGTCTTCCAACCACATTATTTTCATTTCTTTTTCTCACAAATATACATTTGTATCCCATTGATTTGACATCTTCTGGCGTTAGGACTACCGGTCCAAAAACCTGACGTTTTGAAAGTCAGTTTAATTCTGTCTCGATTTCTTCTTTCCGCTGAAACCAATCTTTTCTATGTCAACATTCTTCGATAGATTTTGGTTCATAACTCCATTTTCTGATATAATATCAAGAGCAACGTTATATGTAAAAATGTTGTCAATAATTACATGAGTTTGGTTCCATCTTTTTCCGTCATAACATAATTTATTGAAATCTCATTATCATCTTTAGGTATTTCACCTTTCTCACTAGTCATGTAAAAAAAAAAAAAAAAAAAAAAAAATTATGGGTATTTACATCCTTAACCAAGTCTTCTTGACTATTAATTATTTTTATCGAGGATTTTTATCTTTAGAACCTACTGGTCTACCACGCTTCCGGCGTGTTCAAGACTCAATAGTGACAACTTGCTGTATTGAGATATCAATTTTTGATGGAACATTTGCAGCTGGTATATGTAATTTAGTTACTTCTTTGCATCTATAAATGCATATGGTGATTGATTTGCTAATTGTATTTTGAATTTTAAGTTCACATTGATTTGTACGGGGATCAAAATGAGACAATAACAATGTATTCCATGTAATTTTTTCCTCCAAATTTTTAATTTCTCCCCCTAATGTTGGAATTTTTTTCTTATTAAAATGACAATCACAAATCGTGCAATAAATACATCACCTATCAGGGGTTCAAGTTATTTAATAATTGATGGGGAATCATATTTAACATATATTCCTAACCTCCTTTGAGGACTCATCTTAGTACGTTGTGATGGAGAAATTAGAACATATACTGCACATCCAAAAATTCTCAGATGGAAAATATTTGGCTCATGACCATAAGCCAAATGTAATGACGAGTACTTATGATAAGATACTGGCTTAATGTGTACAAGTGACGCTACATTCAAAATAGTATGTCCACATAAAGATACATGAAGTTTAGCTCTTATAAGCATGGTCTAGCAATTAACTACAAACATTTTATGAATTATTCTACTAAATTATTTTGCGTATGAACATGAGCTATCGGATGTTCAACACCTATCCCGATTGACATAATAATTATTAAAAGCTTGGGATGTAAATTCACTAGTATTATCAAGATGAATGGTTTTAATTGTATAATCAGGAAATTGTGCTCTTAACTTAATTATTTGAGCAAGTAATCTTGCAAATGCAATATTTCGACTTGATAATGAACACACACGTGACCTTCCGTTGGGATGAGTCTATTAATACCATAAAAAATCTAAATTGTCCACTTATCACCATGAATTTGTTTTAAAAATATAGGTGATTTAGTCCCCACTTTAGTGAGTGATTGGTTTAATTATTAATTTTCCTTGATAGAAAGCAGATAATTTATCATTAGATTGAAAAATCTTCTAACTCTTCAATGGGTACCATTTGAATTCTCAATAATTCATCTCATCATTATAGATCTTGGATAACCCAATTGATCATTCCACACTGTTAATATGTTTGAATTCACGGACTTCAGATTCATTGTTGCATATGATTCAATTACTCGTATATGAGTATAATATAATCCAGTAGATAAAGCACGCAACTCTTCCTATATACGTTTTTCATATGAGATAGTAGATATAATATAAAGATACTCTCTCTATATATATATATATATTTTCAAAGGTATTATAATTAAAGTGTGGGGTGGGGGAACCGAACCTCAGGCCTCGAGGTCTATAGTACAGGTACTATGTCAGTTGAACTACGTTCTTGTTGGCAAGATACTTCATATTATTCTCTCTATCAGTCTTAATATGAAAACCATTGTAACGTATATTTTTAAAACTAAGTAGATTTCTCATAATTGACTAGAGAATAATGAAATTGTCAATTGTAAATTTTGTTCTTCTAGGTAAAATAATATTTGTTTTTCTAAACCCTTCAAATAGGTTTGCAGAACTGTATTGACTTTTGCTTCTAGCATTGTCAATTTGGAAAAATATTTTCTACTTGTAAGTATTATATATATAATTGTCTTGTCTGCCAGATATAGATATTCTTTACTCATTTTTTAGTCACCCAAGTATGAAAATGATCTAGGTTTCTTTCATTACAAGAAAATAATTACAATAAGAAAAACAATATTTGGAATATACAAATGTTAACATCTACTAGGAGGGGAAAAAAAGATGGTGAATAAAAAAAAACATTAAGTCTAGATATTTTCAAAGTCAAAAGAAACACTCAATATTCCGTCAATTCTGCCGATTTTCTCTTCAGGAGATTCAAAGAAGTCTGCCACATCCAAATTTGTCATATGGGATGAATCAAATATGTAACTATCTTGGTATGAAAAATGTGCTTCGACATTTTTCTCTTTTCCCTTCAGGGATACTTGATAGAGATCAACTAAGTGTTTTGACGTACAACGAATATGTGACCAATGCCCAGTCATTCAGCATCGGAAGAATTTACTTTCAACACTTTTTGAACTCTTATCTTGTGGATATTTTCTTTTGTGATCATCATTTTGTGTGATTTTTTTGAAATTTGAATGATTATAATGACCACCATGAAAATAATAATTATTTATTCCTCTGTCACGATCATGACCTCGACTACGACCACGATTATTATTACAATTTACATCATTTACTCCAGGGAATGGTATCATCCCGGTTGGTGAAGATTCATGATTTTTTTATTAATAATTCATTATTTTATTCAGCCACGAGAAGACATGAAATTAGTTCAGAATATTGTTTAAAACTCTTCGCTCGATATTACTGTTGCAGAAGCATATTCGATACATGAAATGTAGAACATGTCTTCTCTAACATGTCAACATCAATAATTTTCTCTCTATATAACAACAGTATTTTAAATAATGTGGAGTTGAATCACTTACTAATTTGAAATTTTGTAGCCTCAAATGCATCCACTCGTAATGAGTTTTAGGAAGAATAACTGTGTTCTTATGATCATACATCTCTTTCAATTTTTTTCCACAAGATACGAGGATCTTTTATTGTAAGGTATTTCATTTTCAATTCCTCGCGGAGATTATGGTGAAGGAAAGTCATACTCTGGTTTGTCTTGACTGGATATCATATTTCCTTATTTAATAGTCTTTCTAAGATTCATAACATCTAGATGGATTTCAGCATCAAGCACCCATGACAATAACTATTGTCGCTAATATCAAGGACAACAAATTCTAATTTTGTGAAATTTGTCATGGTAGCACTATCATAAAATCTTGTATTTATATTAGAAATTTAATAGACATTAAATATGCAAAATAATATTAAATTTATTAATTATAACAAATAGTGAAAAACTGATATACCTTTAGGATCTACCTTTAGTGGGAAAAACAATAGCAGCTTGTACCCATAATGTGTTGTGAAATTGAGGAGTACAATGGGAACACAGATACTAATGAAATACGATAATAAAATAAATATGATATAATATAATAATAAAGTAAATAAATATTAAGATAAATGAAACATAATATATAAATAAAATAAAATAAAATTTAAACAAAATAAAATAACAAAATATAAAATAAATTTCAAATTTCTCCAATTGTCGTGAACTTTGTCAGGTATGTATCTTTTTATAGACAATTTGGCAAATAGAAAGTGGATTACATAAATACTATAATGTGTAATCTTAAGACATATGGACAATACATGAGTAATGAATAAGTGACATATGACCGGAATCTATATTACACCTAATTTAACATGTTTATAATAATATATATTTTTTTAATTTCTTTTGAAAATATCCCATCTATACCTTAAGCTTGGCATGTTATATCAATAAAAAATAATTTAATTTATATATCAATTTACAACTTTCTTCAGATTTTATTAAAAAAATAATATGCGAAGCTTATAATTATTTTAATTTAAAGATTATTTTTTAAAATCTTGCATCAAATTTTATATGTGAATATTTTTTTTTTTAAATTTGGGGTCAATAAAATAGATAATTAGAATTAATGGATAAACATAAATTCTAAATGAAAGTTCAAATTAATTTCCTTATAATAATTTTGACGTTTAATGAATAAAATTATAAGTCTCATACTATGTCTATTCTAAATGGAATAAGTAATAGATCGTATAAATTGATACACTCACTAGTCTATGATATTAAAAATAAGTCTCAAAATTGAGAGGATATAAATTAATGTTTTACTAAATTTTTTTAGATAAATCTAAAAACAATAGTTTATGAGCATATGCTACAACGTCAACTAATATATTAAGGAGTGTAACTTAATTAAAATAATTAAAGTGAGAAGAGTTGATCGATAATTAACCTATATTATCCTCATTTGAAATCGCTTACTCTACTGGTTGTTGGTTTTTCTTTTTCAATTGTAAACTTTAAATGAGAATATAAATAAAATATAATAATGGAAGACAGTGATTTTGTTTTTGCGGCATGGAAGATGGTGATTAGGGTTTTATTTTGGCAATTTGATTGTAAATAATATTGTATTAATTTAAAACTAATAATAATAATATAAAAATCACCGCCAGGCTTCTACATTTTTCCACTTCCAAGTCAAAGCGGCCAACTTGCACATGGAAAAAACCCATCAATTATCTGAGCTGTCAAGCCTACACTAAAATTCCCATAATATCCCCCACGTTTTCCACCTTATATTTTTTACTTTTGTATCTATCTCTAAATATAAGGTCATGTTTATATTCTAATCCGAAAATATAAATTTGAAATAAATAAATGAATGAAAACGGAATTTGTATTTCATTTTTTTTATATATATATTTGGTAGCATATTTAAAAATTAAAATTTATTTTTTTAAAGAAAATAAATAAATTTCAATCTAAATACTCGTTAAAAGATGTTTTTATAATATATTTATAGATCATACAAATAACCATAATTACTCATTCAATATTAGGTTCAATATAAGTTATTATTATTTAATTTATATATTTGGTTTAGGTTCAAAATTTTGTATAATTATTATTTGCAATATCATGTATTATATAATATAGTTTTTTATTTAACAATAATAATTGAGTTTATAACATGAAATACTGTATATTTTTTAATTGATTTTTTAAATATAATTTGACATTTTTAAATTTCAAATTCATTATTTGAATAGACTATATATATAGTTTTCGAAGTCTTTACATTTGGATCACAAGATCTAGAAACATTTTTTAAAAATATAATAGATTGCCTACCAAATGGATATTCGTTACACTCAGTCAATCTAAAAATATAAAACAAAATGCAAATTGCATAAGGTTATGAGCTAATTTTTCTAAGAGATTCAGTCATGTAAATACTCTATGAATAATCGATGCAACTGCATCGCATTGCATCTATACTTTCTAATTCTTTTGTTGAATTAGTGATATCTTGTTAAGTTAAGCTAACCATTTTAGTTAACATGCTAGTGGAGTATTAATGTTGTGAATATTAAAATAAAAGTGGAACTCACCAAAAAAAAATATCAGACCAAAAGCCTAGACATGGGTTATCATGTGTTCTTAAACATAAGGCACACCATAAGACTGAAAGATTGCAGGAATTTACCTAAGATTTAATTAGCTATAGAGATATATGACTACTACTTGGTCTTATAAAAGAACTTGTGAAGCAAAGTTGAGTAGGAGTTGTTGTCGGTTTATAGTTTGGTAATGCAATTGTGATGCAACCGCATAATATAATACAACTCATCCGTAGGTTAAAACTTGATCTTTAATCCTCGTTTTTATTTACAACTGTACTTTATTATTAGCAACCAAACCCCAGATTCACTTGTTTATTGGTTACACTTGGTTACATTGAAAGTATTATATTAAAAATAACCGAATCATTCCCTAGTCTCGTGAGAAACAATATTTGGAATACCCCTAGTTTACTACTCATGATAGTGTATGCTTGCACTATACCTTACAAATTAATCATCATATCATTCATATACATTTCAGTCATCACAACTTCTCATTTTAAGTTTAACGGTTTCTAAGTCCTCCAAATTTTGAAGACGTTGGTTAAAATTCGAGTTTTTTTTTTTTTTTATCTAAGATGATTTTTTAAAAGTATGACAGTAGTTGCAATTATACATTCAAATTCTTAATTGTAGAAATTAAGTATTAAAATCGGACTCCCAAATTTAAAATAGTTATAGAAACTAGACCTTCAATTGATAAAAGTTGAACACCCTCGTATTTATATAATTATTATAATTTCTATTATTACGTAAGTTTTAAGGTTTTTGGAATTTGTCCATCAACTTATTAAATTTTATGTCATAAAAGTTTATTGTTACAAAATTATGATAGTTCTCAAACTATAGAAGTTAAATAAAATAATAATAATAATAATAAATTAATAAATAAGAAAAAAGAGGGGGAAAAAAGTTGGAACATGATTCGCACGGCCCGGGGAGGAAAATCCGTATGGGTAAGGAATGTTGAGATGGCGGGAAAGGAAAAGGTTATTTTTTGTGACCGCCAAAACCCTATTTATAAGGGTCTCTTTGGAAAATGTGGAAAGAAGAAAAAAAAAACATAACAATTCTGGTAATTTGAATTGGGACCCACTCCTGGTCCCACCTGGACCACAATTTTTATGCTCCCAATCCACTTTCTTCCTTCAAAGGATAATATTCCACTTTGCAGAAATATAGTCTGTTTGAGATTTGTTTAATTTTCATTTTTGTATTTTTTTTAATTTCTTATTATAGTGTTTACTTTTAATAAATCTCAAATTTTACCCTCTAAAATCATTTTTATAATATTTTTTTTTAAACAAATTAAAGTACAATATAGTGAAAGAGCTCATAAATGAGAATTTTTTTTATTTGTTGAAATTGAAATTTGATACCAACTAAAAATTTGTAAATTTTCGAAGGAATGAATGTCTTGCCAATATAGATAAAACTTGCACCAATTTAAATACTTTGACGTCAAGTTTGTAACCGTTTAGAGATTAGAGAATTCAAGATGTATTTTGGTGTACTTCAAATATCACAAGTCCTCTCGATTATATAGAAATGAGTTTCGTAACGATTATTCGCTAATTAATTTATCATGTCATTAATCAAATCGTTACTAATTGTTGTAAATTGTTGGATTTTTTTTATTAGTGACTCAAACATGTGTAAAAGAACAACACTTAGGCATAACCTGACTTTGATAGAGCTGTCCTCCTTGAGCTTTATGACCGTCTCCATGGATTGACCTTTATACTTAGGCATTATGATTTTATGGATGACCTTTGGATCGATCTCCATATTGGGTAATATTTTCAAATTTTTGTAAGTTTAATTTCTGTATTTTAAAAATTCTCATGTTAGTTTTGGTATTTTTAATAAATTTCAAAATTATGTTTTCAAAGTTATTTTTATTAAACTTGCTGAAATAATAATAATAAATTCTAAAAAAATAAAGTATAGTAGAGAGAAAGAGATCATAAATAATAAAAAGTTTTTTATATATATAAAAAATCAACTTTAGTGGTATGAGTAAATTAGACATTTAATAGCATATGGAGTATTTTAAATCATTTTTAATTGTATTCATTTAAATTTTGAATTCGATTAAATATTGTAATAATAACCTCTTAAGAAAAAAAAAAGGCATTTGAAGTTACCAATTATTTAAGTATATTATGTTTTTTTTTAAAAAAATATTTAAGTATATGGATCAAATTGCAACATTTATTTGAAAGCTAAGTTGATCATCCTTTTAACTTCGATGGTATAAAATGAAATTTTCCTTTTAGTAGAAAAGAGCAAAAATTCAAACTTCCATCGACCACCACTTAGTATTTATTCTTACACATTTAAGCATGAAAAAATAAAATGTTTGAGATTATTTTTCTCCCATGTAAATTTATTAAATCCGATTCTTTCTCTAAACTTTCCAAACTTTAGAACTAAAAGCAAACAAACAATTCAAATGCTCGAGAAAAATAAAATCATTACAAAAAAAAATAGTTACAACTAAAAATAAGAAGCTTGTAGGGATAATTGAAGTAATAATGTTTAATTAGTTGGTTTATGTTGCTTTCCTATAGTACTTTGGAAGTGAAAGAAAAGTGGTTAAAATAGGAAGCTATGGAGAAGATTAGGCAAAATAGCTGGATTGATCATTAGGAATGGTTGAAAAATTAGGGTTCACCAAATGGGAAAGACAATAATGCTAAGTTTATTTGAAGAGTTGTCCAAAATGATTGGGGCAAAGAAAATGAACTAAAGACCACCAAATATCTTCCTTCAAAGATATGCCATTTTTTTCCTCCCTTTGTGTATTCATGTTCATACCAACTAAAACTTTATATTATATAATCTCACTCCTCCCTCTTTTTTTTTCTTCTTATTATTCTTTTTAAATGTTGATTCTTGTCTATCATTTCTCAACACTTGTATATGACACAAAAAGAATAAAGAAAAAGAAAGATCTTTGAATTGTTTTTGTTTATGTAGATGCTTTTGGGATGATTTTTTGAATGCAATATTAAACTATTGCTTTAGCGAGTTTATCTCTAATTTCTAACCTAGTCCATAAAGTTAATAAGGAGATTTTAATTCCATCCAGTCAAATTTTATGACAATATTTTATCGATAGAATGGGTGCGACTTACTAAGATGAGCATAGTCCAATTGACATAATGCATCATCAATCTCAAAGTTATAAGTTCGATTCTCTCTTCCAAAAACAAAAAAAAAAAAGTGACTTGTTTTCTTTATAGTCTTGACACCTACAATTTTAAATGTTTTAAAATATTATAATTAATCAACTTACTTCTATATCATTGGGCATGGTTTGGTTTTTTTAATCTTTTTTCTTTTTTTGTGGGTGACGTGTAATAATTTCATATTGATCTCAACTTTTTTTTTTTTCTTTTAACAATATGTAGAGTGAGAAATCAAATATAATTTTGAAGTTGTTGAAATGCCTTAAATTTGTTTGTTGGCATTTCAAACAACCCAAGTACAAAGCTCTCCTGATAGGGATTTCGGGGTAACGCCTCCGAAATTTAACATGTTTATTTATTTATAGTTATTTATAATTATGACCCTATAGTTTAGAATATTGTGCTATATAAACTCTCTAGCTCCAGATTAGAGACGTTGTTAGTGTATTCAAAAAATATTCTCTCTGATGATAGTATTCCCTCTCTGTTTTGTAGACATAGATAATACACTGTTAATAAATCACGTATATTTGTGTATTGATTATTTTTATTTTTTCTATATTTCTTAATTCCCGATTTGGTAACCGAAGTTGATAAAAAAATAAAATTTTAAATTGCGGAATCAAATAAGATATGAATGTAAATTTAAAGGATAAATGTTTCCTTGTTTTTGTTTTTGTTTTTTGTTTTTTGTTTTTTTCTTTTTGTTAAATTTAAAGGATAAATGTTTCCTTTTTGTTTTGTTTTTTTTTTTTTTTGTTTTTTGTTTTTTTTAAATTATATTTATTGCAATGATTTGGTTTTTCTCGTAATTTATCATTGCAACAATTAGTTACATCAGAATTGATTTTTTTTCCCTTTAAATAATAAGTTTGGTCACCGGCTTCCTGAAAGGTAAAATATCTTACAGCGTCTAATACAAAATGTTCCTCTTTAAAACATAACAACAAACAGATCGAATATCACAAATTTTGCTAAAAATAAATCATATATTTTTTTCCTCATAAGAATAAATAATAATGAAACTGCTCAAATCGAGTACAGATTTCTGATACTTTATGTAACCAACCAAATAAATCTTACATATAAAATTAAACTAAAAAAAATCAATTAGTCCACTATTATTTTATTTTGGAAGATTTCTATATATTAAGTAGCTCTCACGACTTCTTATAGATTTATTACTAAAGTTAAATTCTTTGATCAAAATCGGTTCAATAATAATAGTCAATTTAATGTAATAAATGAATTATGTAAATATATTTCCGCAATTGACAAAAGGGAATGTTCAGAGTTTTTTTTTTCTTTTTGAGAAAACTTGATAAAAAATAATTGTATGGACTACTTTTAAGATTTATTAAAAATATCGAACTTAAAATTACACAGATGAAAGTACGAGAAATAAAATTGAATAAAATTTAAAATATAAAGACTAAAATGATATTTTAACCTAATTCATTATACAAATGTTGTGTATGAATATAATATATGGTTTAAATATAAGAAAAAATAATAATGTGACATCACTAATTTACATTTTATAATATCCAAAGAGAGAGAAGCTAAGTTAAAAGATATTCAAATTATTACCTTTTTTTAGGAAGATATTCAAAACATTACTTATAAGATAAGAGATGTGACAAAGGTAGTTATAAACCAGTGTTTGCCAATCATGCAGGCTTTTTTAAAAAATGGATGAAAAAAAAAAAAAAGAAAAATCATGCAAATTTATTTATTGTGTTAAATTACCAATTTGATGTTGATGGTTTGGTTTTAATTTTCAGTTTTTATCCATGACTTTAAAAGCTTATTACAATTCTTTGCCTATTTAATTAACATATTATATGAATGAAATTGTTTTTTTTTTTTTTTTTTAACTTAAAAAAAGTGGAGGATAAGACTTTCAGATAGTACATGTCAATTACCCTCGATCAAAACTCATATTAACAATCAAATTGAAGTTGAGATTTTATTTAGTACAACATCTATGGAGACGGAGGATCAAGTCTTCATAATGAAGTTATGTCGATTACCATAGAGTTAAATTCGTTTTAACTTTCAACAAATAAAGTTAAAGGTTATGTTGTAATAGTAAATCGATAAATTAAGCATTTTATTAGTTATAAATAAATAAATAATTAAAATGAATAAAGTAATGGAAATTTAGTCCAACCCTTGTTCCTACCGGCAAGTCACCCCCTTCCTTTTTAAAAAGCTTTCCTTTGATTAAAAAGGGTTCCTTAATGGTTACGCACATAATGGAAATGTGCATCATTTATAACAAATAGTCCGATCACGTCTACAAAAAAAAAAAAAAAAAATTGGGATTTCAAATTTTAATTCAAAAATTTAAATTTCAAAGGTTTTATTTGCTTTTTTAAATTCAAATTATATTCTAAACTTTAAAATTATATTAATTAAAAGAGATTTTAAAAATAGAAAAAAAAGGAAAAATATTTACACAAACAACAACATTTAGTTATAATTGTGATAAACGTTTTGTCTATTATAAATAGATACGATAAAAGTCTATCGGTGTCTATTATTAATAGAAACTTATACAAGTCTGTTACTGATAGACATTTATAGAAATCTATTAATGTTTATACTGATAAAGGTTTATCATTGATAGAAACTGATAGAAATCTATCGGCATAGAAGTCTATCATTGATTATGTGGTGATAGAAACTAATACAATTATATCACTGATAGATGTTGATAGAAGTTTATCAATATTTTATTTTTACTATTTTTATAAATAATTTGATATATTTCTTATATGTGAAAATTTCTCTCCATTAAAACCAATTTTTGTAAGTATATTAATGTTTATCGTCAATTACATACTTACATTCTACGCATTAAGTGAGACTTTTTTTCCCTCACGATTTTTTGCTTGCATTCTATGTAATGTACATAAAAAAAAAAAAAAAAATACTCAAAGTAATTTATACTATTAGAAGTTTGATTTAAAAAAAATAAACAAGCCTCAACCATTTAAGATATATTTTTTTTTAGGTAAAAGATGGATTTTGTTTCTTTTGAATACACATTAAATTTAGAGTAAAAATTATCCTTTTATGACTTTTCAATAATCTAAGTTTTTTTAGGGCATATATATATATTGAAAGATATTATTGGTGTAGGTTGAAGAGGGGAAAAGGGAACATAATTGCAACACCAATTCGGTTGTTAGGAAATAGTCATTGCCAGCGAATTTATTAATGCAACTTGCAATTTGCAAAATACATCTCTCATTCTTATTACTATGGTTAAATTACATATATAGTTTCATATCATAATCTTATATTTATTTATATCTCTTTTAAAAATTATATTTGATTTAAAGAATAGGATTAGAAATTGATCAACCATGGATTCACGACTAAACAAACAATCAATTTTATTGTTTATTTTAAAAGTTTGAATTTTGTGTCTATAAGATCCAATTGAACATAAAATTTTGAAGTCGTATATAATAGATCGATTATTTTTTAAATTTATAAATAATCAAAGACCTATAATATTAAATTGATAGTTGAAAAATCAAGAGATTATTAATCACAAATTCTAATATTTATAGACTTAATTTGTAGTTCAAACTATTATTAAATACCTAACTCTCCTAATAATTTTAAATATACACCGTAAAATGAGTCATCTATTTTTATTTTTCTTCTTCATGGAGAATTATACAATCAAACGTCAAACTATGGAAAGAACATTTATTTGACAAAAAAATGGATTTATTGAAATACGTAATATTCAATGAATGAAGTCACTGGATAATTATTATTTATAAGAGTAGTTAGATAGTTATTGTAAAAATATATATGACGTGTGATATGAGAAATTTTTAATTAAATATAAATCATAAAATGGATAAATAGAGGATGGGAAAATTGAAGCGTGTAAATTTGAGAATCTAATGAATAAGAAGAATAAACCGTGACGACAACTGACATGCTTCAAAACGACAAACGTCAATAGAAGATTTTTCGGTAATTAAAAGCTTCCTTCAACTTTACTCTTATAATAATACGTTAAATTAATTGACGAGTGGCCTTCTTTGACTTGGTCTAATTAATAATACGTTAATTAAATTGTTGTTTATTTTTTTTAGTTCAACCGTTGCGAGGGTGAGAGATCTCGATATCAACTTTAAGAGTAACGGTAAGTGGAGCTTATACTTAACTATAATCGGGTTGACAAATTGTTGTTCATTTTAGTTGATTGACATCAATGTTTGAAATTTACTATTTTAGTTATGCTTTTATTAAGTCGATATCTCATTCAAGGAGAAAATAAGAATCCATTAGTAAAGATTCATGTTAACTTTTCCCCCTCTTATACTAAAACATAGATGTAAATTACGACTAGCAAGCACCTTCAATCCAATGATATTTCGTAATAACAATGATGACCATTTTGAATCTAGTTTAATTGTCAAGATACTATCAACATTTTTTTAGGTTAAAAATATTGATCTTTATAGTTCAGTGATTTGAAGCTTTACCTCTCTTATTAGAATGAAAATATATGTCTAGAACAATTGAACTATGTTTAAGTTGACGTTGATTTATATATAAATAACTATCAAATCGTAACAGACAAAATATGATACTAGACAACATTTTATTTAAACCTACAAATGATTAGATGAATCATAGTTTCCTTGTTATAAATTTATAACACCATGCAAACGTCAAGATTAACATGTGACATTAATGTTTTATAGATATTTACTAAAGGTATCTATTAATTTTTAATTACGAGATTGAACGCTTCGATTTACAAATATAACAAATATATCCCCGATTATAACTATGTTTTATTATTATTATACCTATAAAGACTATAAAGCTGCTAAATTCAAATTCATTATTAAAGATAGTCAAAGTTTGGGCTCGAAAAATGTAGAATCTTCCATGGTCGCTTTGCTTTTACCTTTTAAAAAGACTATTTAGGAAGTTTGTTACCAAAATAATTGTTTTAGGAAGAAAGAAGAAATGAATTTTATTGATTCACGAGTTGGATTTTGTTAATGGGTAAATTGAATTTTATATGTCGAGTAGCATATTAGTTGTGTTAGAATAAGTTAATATATCGATAATTTAAGTCTCTTTTGATAATCATTTTGTTTTTTAAAATTAAGCCTACAAACACTACGATTAAAAATGGTATCTTTCGAAAAACTATTTTTGTGTTTTTTTTTTTTTTTAATATGACTAAGAATTTAACCATTGTACTTAAAGAAATGTGCAAACAAAAAATGTGGACGATTAGGTTTATTTAAAAAAAAAAACAAAAAATAAAGACCTCGTTTGATAACCATTTTGGTTTTTTGTTTTTATTAATGGGTAAATTAGACCTTATATGTAGCATAGTAATAGTGTTAGAATGGGTTAATATATTAATAAATTAATAATGCATCATTTTTTAGTTAACAAAGTTTAGTAACTTTTTTTTTTTATTTAAATGATTCATATAATTTTTTAATATATTAAGAGAAAGATTAGATTATCAAAGACTAATGATGAAATTGAGAATTACCTAACCCACTCCCAATGTCTCACACATTCAAATTAATCCAAACTATTTTAAATAACTGACATATATTGAATTTACTACTCACAAATGCATGGTTAAAAGTTGTTGGGAAGAATTTCTTAAAAGAAAAAAAAAAAGTTGTTAGGAAGAATTTATGGAAAGAAATAAAAACAAAATAGTAACTTTGTGAAAAAAAATGTTCAGGCATTTATTAAATCAGTATAAGAAAACTTATTAAAATTTTGATTAAAATACTATTTGGTCCATCTACGTTATGTTTACTTTTATTTTAATGTATACGCCAATATTATAGAGATGGAAGATCTAAGGAAAATTGTCATACTATCAAGTTTTTACTTTTACTTGAGATATACCAAGATTCTTTATATCTTCTCGATCTTACTTTATTTTTTACAAAAAATGATCGATCAGGAAATCTGAAAAATTAGTTAAGATTTGTATAAAATTTAGAAAGATTACATAATATTGAGAAAAATCGATAGAATCTTGACGTTAATAGTTCGAGATTTTATGGAGAAGACCAAAACAAACAATAAGTCAGCTTTTCTAAATTAACAATTTTATTTTGATTCACTACTTTTAATAAACTTTAAAATTATTATCATATAATTTTAGTGTTAGAGTTTCTAGAAAAAAAGGTTTTTCCTATAAATTTAACCTAATCAATGATGTATTTTCCTGCATATAAATTATTACTATTATTTAACTAATTTAAATAAAAAATAACTTTAAAGAACTAATTTTAGGATTGATTAGAAATATATAAATTAAATTTAGACATTTAAAAGAAGATAAATTAAAATGATATTTTAATCCAACACTCTTTTTAAAGCAAAAAATATTAAATGAATATAATTTTTAATTGTTTAAACTTAAAAAGGCAAAAAACTAATCTTGGAGGCTTATGAAAAGAATTAATAATTTTCAAAACCTTTTTTTCATTTATTGAAATAATAATATTCAAAAAGTTAATATTCACTCGTAGAACCTCACGCGCCATAAACGAGCGTGGAATCACCCAAATTCAAAGGAGTAATGGGCCGGTAAAGTAGGAATGAAACTGGCTGCTTAGCATAGGGATTGAGTTAAAGAATCTTTGTAATGTTTCAAATTTTAAAATTCAATTTAAAAAAAAAACACAGAATAACTTTCCTTCACTCTCGGCCAAACACGTCCTTGTCATTTTTTAAATTAATTATTTACATATCCATAAATCAATTTATAAAATATATAATTTTTTTTAAACGGAAATTTAATTCCTAGACTTTGAAATTAATATCAAGCCACGTTTATCAATTTACAATAAAAATTAGTATTGGTGTAATCACAATGGAATTCCATTGAAAGATCAACGGTAACGAGCCGCAATTGCATGCGTAAATAGATGATTTTGATCACATTTACTAATATGTTACACGATAACAGTAATACTACCGACGGTAACGATAAAGATATAAAGATATCGGAATGATTTCCAAATGCAATAAAACTAAGCAATGAGCTCTAGATGTTAGTACGAGTATGAAAAGATAACACCACACAAATCAAATGGATACCATTTTTTATGTAGTTTGAAATGTGTTCTTTATAAAAAAAAATTTAATTAGATTTTTTTAACTAATTGTAGTTGAGAATATGTATTCAGTTGAGATAGGCTCATACTGACAAAATCATGTAAGTTCTTAACAACATAGAAACTAAAATGATGCCATTTGAAAATTTAGTGACAAAATCTTTAATTAATTAAGATTAAGGGGAGAAAGTGTTTTTTTTAAAGAATTTTAATTAAGGTTTGATTGGATGAAGCTCTCCGCGTGAGTGTTCAAGTATGGCCAAAGAAGAAGAGGGTCCCGCAGAGTTCCTTCCTCCATTGAGTTGTTTAAAAGCAGCTGAAGAGCATCTTCATTTTTTCACAAAAGACTCGATCTTTTTAATGCAAAAACCAACCCATTTCACAAAAAACACTCTTTAATCTTTATAATAAATTTTCCCACTTCCTCTTCAAAACCCCACATTTTTTTTTTTAATTTTCTCTTCAATGATTTGTATCTAAAGAAGACACATAGCAGTGGAGGAAAGCCCCCAAAAAAGTGAGGTGAGGAATAGAGAGTACTGTAACAAAAGGGCTCTTCACCCAACCCAAACCCAGCTGGGTTTCTTTTGTTTTTCCTACCATTTCTTTTCTTTTCCCCTTCCACAATCTCTAGTTATCAAGCATAGAATAAAGCGCCTACTAGGGGAAAGGAACAAGAATAACACAAAAAGACCCTTCTTCTATCTCCATTTCCTTTGGTTGGTTCAAGCTTTTGAGGGTTTGGGGTTGTTGTTCTGTTCTCATGGTGGAAATGGGGCTGGAGAAGCTCAAAATGTGGAATGTGATAGTGGGGCTTTTGTGTTTGTTTGGTGTTTTTTCTGTTCAAGCATCTGTTTCTTATGATTCCAAGGCTATTATCATTAATGGGCAGAGGAGGATTCTCATTTCAGGATCCATTCACTATCCAAGAAGCACTTCTGAGGTAATGTTTTAAATGTGCTTCATTGTATGTGTGTGTGTGTGTGTTTGTTTGTTTTCTCTTTTCTGTTCTTCTTTTCTGGTTTGATGATTATTCAGATGGGCATTCATAGATTTCCATCAAAATAATGAATACGTATTCTTTTCCCCCTTTGCATGTATTGTTTTTTTCCCCTGGGGTTTCTTACTTATTTTGGAATTTTGTTCTTTCTGGGCTCCTACAGATGTGGCCAGATCTTATTCAGAAGGCTAAGGAAGGAGGGCTAGATGTGATTGAGACTTATGTCTTCTGGAATGGGCATGAGCCTGAACCTGACAAAGTAATGGAGGACTCTATTTTTCACTCAAATTTCTTTATGCTCTTCCCCTTCTAGTGTATTAAACTTGAACAAAAATTTGAATCATCATCTTGCAGTACTACTTTGAAGGGAACTATGATCTGGTTAGGTTTGTCAAGCTGGTGCAGCAAGCTGGCCTTTATGTTCATCTCAGGATTGGTCCTTATGTTTGTGCTGAATGGAACTTTGGGTAATGCATCATTGGTAACTCTTCTTGTTTACTTATTACTAGAAATTGGGAAGAAGAAAGAAGATAATTAAACACCATAAAGTTTTAGAAATTGATTAAATGTTCTTTCATTTATTATCTCAGTGGGTTCCCTGTTTGGCTGAAGTACATTCCTGGTATCAGCTTCAGGACGGATAATGCCCCTTTCAAGGTAGGCGTTTTGCTGTCATGAATATGAGATATCGATTTTATATACCCCTGTTACATGATTCTGATTTGATTTTCTTTTCTAAATCAATTTTCTCCTCCAATTTTGGACAATCAAGTTTCATATGGAAAAATTTACCAAGAAAATCGTGAATATGATGAAAGCAGAGAGGTTATATGAATCTCAAGGTGGTCCAATAATTTTATCTCAGGTAAGCAAAATTTTTTTTTGCACTAATAAGATAGATTCTCTTTTCTTTCTGAATGCACTTGATTTTTCTTAAAGTTGTCCTTGACATGAAATGACTCGGTAAAGTAACGAAGCATCTTTCTTTTTTCATCATTTTGTATAGATTGAGAATGAATATGGACCTATGGAATATGAACTTGGTGCACCAGGAAAAGCATACTCAACATGGGCCGCACAAATGGCTTTGGGACTTGGTACTGGTGTCCCATGGGTCATGTGCAAGCAAGATGATGCCCCAGATCCTATTGTAAGCATTACCATACCTTCTTCTTATTCCCAATGTTTACTTTAAATATTTCACGTGTCATGTTTGGTAGTGCACTCTTCTAAATGTTGATTGGAAATGGATTTAATAATCATTTGCTTTGCACATGGATCATGTTTGCTGTTCTTCTGTCCGTTTGTTTGATTGTTGCATTACTATATTTCTTTTGACATCTGTGAATTCTTTAAAGCTGATTGATATATGTAACTTCTAGTTATATTCTTCGCATTCTATTAATCTTGGAAACAAATATATGCTTCCATTGCCTCCATCTATTAAAGATTCTGATGTCACTTAACTAAAAGTTAATTGGTAAATTCTGCATGGAATTCATTTTCAACAAGTTTTGGTGAATTCATTACTCTCTCTGCTGCTAGTTAATCATACTGTAAGGAATAACTACTAAGCTAAGTATATTATTTTGTTTCTAACAGATTAACACCTGCAATGGTTTCTATTGCGATTATTTCTCTCCAAACAAAGCTTACAAACCCAAGATATGGACGGAAGCCTGGACTGGGTGGTAAGTTGTCATTCTTTTATATCATCTGAAGTTCCCTCAATATTTTCATCTATGGCAAGTACTTGCAGACACGTGGATGTAGTAAAAGAATCTATTATTTTTGAGCTAATTGTAATTGTCTTCTCTCTCTTTTCTATTACAGGTTTACTCAGTTTGGAGGTGCGGTTCCTCATAGACCAGCTGAAGACATGGTGTTTGCCGTTGCAAGGTTCATTCAGAAGGGAGGATCACTCATTAACTACTATATGGTAAGAGTACATTGTTTGCTGCATCTGCTAATTGAAAAGAACATATTTAATCAGTCAACTGATCTTGAGTCATTTTTGTTACTTTTCAAGTATCACGGTGGAACAAATTTTGGACGAACGGCTGGTGGTCCCTTCATTGCTACTAGTTATGATTATGATGCCCCTATTGATGAATATGGTAAGATCAAAATATTTGTACTCCTGTCTTTGATGTTACATCTTTATGAAACTATTAGTTTTCATATATTCTATCATATGCTATGTTTGGAGAGTTGGTGCTTCAATTATTTCACCATTGCAATGGGACAACTAAGGTTTTTAAAATAAAAAATGAAAAGTATTTTTTGTCCCCCATGCTTTACTTTTTGATGACATCGTTTGCAAGTTCTGTTTTGGTTGTGACTGGGAAACGACTCTGTTCTGAACAGCCAGTATGGATGAACAAGGATTTGGTCAAATAATGTTCATGACTAGTCTACTTAGATGTCTTCTACCTCCAACCTCAGTGGTATATTCATTTTTCTCCAAAGAGGAATTTGATGTATGACTTGAGACTGAAAGTATGTTGGTCTGGAACCATCCATCTGAGAGCTATATATTTGACTCTGGATGCAGGCTTATTGAGGCAACCTAAATGGGGTCATCTAAAAGATCTGCATCGAGCAATTAAACTTTGTGAGCCAGCTCTTGTGTCTGGAGATCCGGTTGTGACGCGACTCGGGAATTATCAAGAGGTGAGCATTTTCTTTTATCTGCAAATTCTAGTTGATGAACCTACAAAACTAAACCTCTTAAATTCAACATTCTTATAGGCTCATGTATTCAAATCAAAATCTGGTGCTTGTGCTGCGTTCCTTTCGAATTACAACCCAAGATCGTACGCCACGGTGTCTTTTGGTAACATGCACTACAATATTCCGCCTTGGTCTATTAGCATTCTTCCGGACTGTAAAAATACAGTTTACAATACTGCAAGGGTAAGGGAAAAACTCTGCTAACAAATTATCGAACATAAACATTCTGAATGGTCTCTGCATTTGTTTTGGAAATTTATTTGAAATAACAAAAGACTAAACATTGCACTTCTATTAGTTCAGCATAAAAGATTTTGACTATATATGTTCAAAATTCTAATGTGCAGGTCGGTGCCCAAACTGCGAGAATGAAGATGGCTCCTGTTCCAATGCATGGAAGTTTCTCATGGCAGGCATACAATGAAGAGCCAGCCTCTTATAATGATAAAGCATTTACCACTGTGGGGTTGTTAGAGCAGATAAATACTACAAGGGATGCCACTGATTACTTGTGGTACACAACAGAGTAAGTGATGAATATTTGCACAGTTCTCTTCTTTTTAGCCTTTTCTTCTTGTTCTTTTTCAGTAATCATTTTAGGTTTCTAGATTTAAACATTTGTGATTCTCCCTTTGCAGTGTACATATTGATGATAATGAAGGATTTTTGAGAAGTGGAAAGTATCCTGTTCTTACAGTTTTGTCAGCGGGCCATGCTATGCATGTTTTCGTTAACGGTCAACTCACAGGTGTGTAAAATATTGTCGATTGAAGGTTATCTTTCTCATTGTACATATAAGTGGGAGAATTCGGAATGACCATAAATTTATCTTCTATAACAAATGACACTACTTAACTGTGCTGTTTCTGAAAATGGCTTACTCCAAAACATTGGAATTTGGAGACTGTCCTCCTTTTGGAACCTCTAAAAACATTTTCAGAATCTTAATAGATGTTAGAACCTGCAAAGTCAATATATTCCCTTGATATTTCTTAACAACATATCTTAAAGAATGAAAAGTTAATGATCGAGATTTATCTCCAACTCAAACATATTTTTCCTTTTACAGGAACTGCTTATGGAAGTTTAGACTTCCCAAAGCTAACATTTAGCAGGGCGGTGAACTTAAGGGCAGGGAGCAACAAAATTGCACTTCTAAGTATCGCCGTCGGTCTCCCAGTGAGTTTTCTTCCTTTGAAAGAGGCTTAGAGTGGAAATCAATTATTTTTTTGGTTCTCACTTGGTCTTTTAAATGATGAATTAATATGATTGTAAATTGATTCTTGTCTCTATGATCTCTTGTATACAATTCAGAATGTGGGTCCACATTTTGAGATGTGGAACGCTGGCATCCTTGGCCCGGTTAATCTGAATGGTCTCAACGAGGGCAGAAGAGACTTGACCTGGCAGAAATGGACTTACAAGGTTTGTACCAAATTTTTGGGTACTGTACTAGAACTGTCTGATGTCCCAGCATCACCATGTCTAACACTAACATTTTTGCACATTGTCAATCAGATTGGTTTGGATGGAGAAGCAATGAGTCTTCATTCCCTCAGTGGAAGTTCCTCTGTTGAATGGATTCAGGGATCTCTTGTCACTCAGAGGCAACCACTGACATGGTTTAAGGTATCTTATGTTTCAATTTCATCTCGTGATCCTCTAAGGTTGTTGGGGGAACGTTTGCCTTTGTTGCTTCCTCAAACCGAAAGAGCTGAGATTTCTCGTCTTAGGCTTTTAATTCAGCCACTTACATATCTTGATGTGTTTTTATTCAGACTACTTTCAATGCCCCTGCTGGAAATTCACCCTTAGCGTTAGATATGGGTAGTATGGGGAAAGGACAGATATGGTTAAATGGTCAGAGTCTCGGACGCTACTGGCCTGCTTACAAGTCATCTGGTTCTTGTGGTTCCTGTGATTATACCGGTACATATAATGAGAAGAAATGCTCGAGTAACTGTGGTGAGGCGTCTCAGAGATGGTAGGCAACAAAATTTCAAAATGAACTCTAAACTCTACTTTTGCAGTTCTTCAGTTCAAACATTGGTAAACTAACTGGCTCTGCTCTTTGATAATTGTTTTATTAGGTATCACGTTCCCCGTTCTTGGTTAAACCCGACAGGAAATCTGTTGGTCGTGTTTGAAGAATGGGGCGGAGACCCGAATGGAATTCATCTGGTCAGAAGAGATGTAGATAGTGTATGCATCAATATCAACGAGTGGCAGCCAACCCTTATGAACTGGCAAATGCAAGCCTCAGGAAAAGTCAACAAGCCCTTAAGGCCAAAAGCTCATCTGTCCTGTGGCCCTGGCCAAAAGATATCATCGGTCAAATTCGCTAGCTTCGGAACTCCGGAAGGTGAATGTGGAAGTTTCCGAGAGGGAAGCTGCCATGCCCATCATTCATATGATGCTTTCCAAAGGGTAAGTAACCTATAGTTTTTCTACAATCTATCCATGTCACTTCTCTTACAAGTCAAATCTAATTTCCCTCATTCTCGCAGACCTGTGTCGGACAGAACTTCTGCACAGTAACAGTAGCGCCAGAGATGTTCGGAGGCGACCCATGTCCGAACGTGATGAAGAAACTCTCGGTGGAAGTTGTCTGCAGCTGATGGATATATGATGGAAGTTAAGTAAGTGTTGGAAGTGTTTGATAGTTTTTTTATTTTTGGTAAAAGTTGAAAGTGAAGAATCCAGGAAAACAGAAACTCATTCATTTTGGCCGTTCTCCATTGGTGAAGTTGTACAAAATATACGACAGACTGATGGAAGAGAGGGTCTTGAGATTGGGAAATATGATGAATTGTGGGGATTTATGTGTAAATAGTTAGCTGTTTTTTGATTGGCATTCTCACCAATCACACCATATTATTATAGAAAAGTTGGGAGAAATGAAATTATTGGAGGGTTTGTTTGGGTCACAGATGCACATTGAGGTTTTAATTATTGAATCCATGTGCTTCTGTTCTTTACTTTTCTTAAGTTGTTGAAAGAAATGGAAGCCTCTAGCTTCTGTTCAATTGAACTGTACTCTTATCATTTTTAACTTCATGGGAAGCAATTGTTTGCAAAGCTCTCTCTACTCTCTCTACTCTTTCACTTTTCACTTCACGGGAAGCACTTCTAGCTTTGTTTTCAAAGCATCTCTTATTCATTTAATTAAAAAAAGCTTCAAACAAAAATAGCCCAGTCCAATTCAAGCCTTGTCCACTTCTTGAATAGAAGGTAGGACAACAAAACAAACAAAAACAAATAGTTAACTAGTTTGGTATAGTTTTCGAAAATGTTGTGGTTGATGATTTTGTTTTATGTTTTTAAAAATTAGGCTGGTTTTCTCACCAACATTTATCGATAGCGTTTTTAGTCTGAGTTAGAAAAAAAAAAAAGTTTTTTAAGACTACAAATTTTGGTTTTAGATAAATTAGTCGAAACGATTAAAAGAAATAGTTATTTACTTCTGCTTCTTAACAATTATATAGTAATTGCAAAAATTTTGTATGTAGGAAATTTTTTTTTATAGGGATAACTTATAACGTATGATACCCCATCCCAACCATACAACCGATAATTGAATGTAGATGATGCACTCAAGTATTGATATGTTTTTTTTTCTTTAAGAAAAGAAAAGTAAAACCAAAACATATTTTACAATTTTTTTTTAAATTATGATAAATATTAATTTATATCTATAAATTTTGGACGTTATATCATTAAAAACTTCGGTTGAAATTAAGGTTTCTTTACTCTAAGGACATTTATGTCTTTATACTTGTACCCTAGAGTTTCCCTTTTTTCTATTTAAACTGGTTTCTCTACTATATATTTTTCATCATAGTATCATGGAGACGAAACTTTGGCTACCATTGAGGAAAACCCAATAGGCCCATCTTTAGCGTGATGATCACCCAACCCGCTCCGACCAGCCGATCCGAACAGGGGAGCCATGATCGAGGGAACTAGCTACCAGTCGAAAATAAATCATGTTAGTGGCTGTCAGGATTCTGTTTATCAGCCGAATGTGAGCAATAGGTTAGGGCAATCTTCACCGGTCATGGGTGAGTTTGGAGGGAGAGAATCTTCATCATACCATCAGGACCAAGGGAGTATAATCCAAGATCAGTTTACTCAGTTGCAGTTGCAGATTAAACAACAGAATGAGATGTTCCAGCAGCAGATAACTGCTATTGGGGAAGCCCTAGGATCGACATCCAATGTCCAACCAGATCTAAACCAAAATCAACCAATCTATCCTGGAAATTCGGTAACTTCGTTCCCCACTTACTTAAATTTATGTTCTGGAGCTATAGGCAACTCTTTTAGCTTTATTATAGGAGAAAAGTTGAATGGTGATAATTATTTTTCTTGGTCCCAATCCATTAAAATGGCCCTTGAGGGTCATCACAAATTTGGGTATTTGACAAGTGAAATACCAAAACCAAAGACAGGTGACCTCCAAGAGTGAATTTGGAAAGGAGAGGATTGTTTGTTGAGATCGATTCTGATTGGAAGTATGGAACTTCAGGTTGAAAAACCCTTATTATATGTAGCCACAACTCGTGATATTTGGGAGGCAACCCAAAAACTCAACTCCAGGAGACAGAATGCCTCTCGTTTATATACCTTACGTAAGCAGGTCCATGAGTGTAGACATGGAACAATGGATGTTACAGCTTACTTTAATAAACTGTCTCTCTTGTGGCAAGAGATGACAAGAGAGGGATTTGTGCTATGAAATGATTTGGAACTGTTCATGTGGAGGAGTTTTACATTATCAGTCTGAGGAAACTGACCGCGTGTATGACTTTCTTACCGGACAAACTCTAAATTTGTTACTGTGCGAAGTCGTATATTGGGGACCAGGCCTATACCATCCCTAATGGAAGTCTGTTCTGAAGTTCGTCTGGAGGAAGATAGGCCGAGGGCCATGAACAATACACTTGTGACACTAACAGATTTTGCTGCTTTCAAAACATCAGGCCTTGTCCATGATAAACAAAACAATAAGCCGGCCCCAGTGTGTGAACATTGCAAGAAACCCTGGCACATGAAAGACAATGCTGGAAGTTTCACGGCCGACCACCGAATGGTAAGAAATGACAGTCAAGTTGGGCACTAGTAGGTGAAGCAGTAATTGGAGATATACAGGAAACTACTCAGAGCATTTCTACTACAGTTGGAGTAAGTGCAATCACCCAATCAGGTACTTTTCACTCCTTTGGCCTTGTGAGTATAATTGGTAATAAACCATGGATATTAGATTCAGGAGCCACATACCACTTAACTGGTTCCTCCGATCAATTTCTATCTTATCAACCTGGTGCTGGAAATGAAAGGATTAGGATTGTCGATGGGTCCTTTGCCCCCGTTGCTGGAAAAGGATGGGTGTCGCCCTTTACGGGCTTAATCCTCCAAGATGTGTTGAATGTGCCAAAAATTTCTTACAACCTTTTATCTATTAGTAAAATTATGAGGGATTTGAAATATCATGTTATCTTCTCACCTCATGCTGTTGTTTTTCAGGATCTAAACTCGGGGATGACGATTGGCACTGCCTGGCATGACAGGGGCCTCTATTTCCTCACTGAAGAAGCCTCATTTAGGATATGTGATAGGGCTAGTTTGTTTTCATCTCATTTTTCTGTTTCTGAAACTGACTATATGTTATAGCACACTATCATCTGGGCCATCCTAATTTTCAGTATATGAATTATTTGTTTCCTCATCTTTTTCATAATATTAATATTTCTAAGTTAAAATGCGATGTGTGTCTCCAAGCCAAACAACCTCGTGTTTCTTTCAAGTCTCAGCCTTATAAGCCATCTAAACCTTTCACCCTGTTCCATAGCGATGTTTAAGGTCCGTCACCTGTTACTACCATAACTGGGAAGCGATGGTTCGTAACCTTCATTGACGATCATACTAGGCTAACCTGGGTTTTTCTTCTGACAGACAAATCCGAAGTTACATCGGTCTTCCAACAATTCTATAGAAACCCAGTTCAAAGCCAAAATCTCTATTCTCCAGAGTGAAAATGGTCGAGAATACTTAATAATTCCTTAAGAGAATTCCTAATCTCAAAAGGAATAGTCCATCAGAGTTCCTGTGCGTACACCCCTTAACAAAATGGAGTGGCTGAACGGAAAAGCCGTCACCTAATCGAAGTTGCTCGATCTCTTATGTTGTCAACTTTTCTTCCTTCTTATTTATGGGGTGATACTATCTTGACAACAACCCATCTAATAAATCGAATGCCATCCCGAGTTTTAAAATTCCAAACCCTCTTAAATCCTTTTAAAGAGTCCTACCCAAATACCTGACTTTTTTTTGATGTACCCCTCTGAGTCTTTGGCTGTGTGGTGTTTGTCCATACTCATGGCCCTAACTGAACCAAGTTTACCCTTCGGGCTCAGAAATGTGTCTTTGTGGGTTACCCACTACATCGACGTGGGTACAAGTGTTATCATCCCTTTTCCAGAAAATACTTTGTCTCTATGGATGTGACATTCTTCGAAGATCATCCATTCTTTCCCAATGGTTCTCTTCAGGAGGAGAATACTAGTGAAGAAACCAATTAGGGTCCGAGTCTATCTGTCTTGCATGAACCCATCCTTGACATCAGTACCAATGAATCCATTCTCCTAACTAAACAAGTCCCTTGGATCACATACTATAGAAGGAATCTCAGGAAGGAAATGGCGCCGCCCGTTATTTCTCCGGCTTCAGTCCATGAGTCAGAACGGAGATCAGTTCTAGGTACTAATAGTCTTATCCCTGATCATGATAATAAATGTGATAAAACTTATACTTGTATTGAAAATGTTGAGAGCCAAAACAGGGAAGATAATGACAGCAAAGATGTAATCGAGGCAGATGATTGTGAGACACTTGGTCCAGCAAAGAACGTTGTTGAACCTGGAAAAGAAACGTCTCATACTCCCGCTGAAAACACAGTTGAAAGTGGGAAAATGACAGAACAAGAGGGTGAGTGTAGTATTAATTCCGAAGGAAGTAAAGACAGAGATGCATCCTTTGACCTTTCGATTGCCCTAAGGAAAGGTACCAGATCATGTATAAAATATCCACTGCAGAGTTACTTGTCCTATAATAACCTGTCTCCTGAGTTTAAGGCCCTCACTACAAATCTAGACATAGTGGTGATACCAAACAGTATACACACAGCATTGGAAAGCCCTGAATGGAAAGCCGCAGTCATGGAAGAAATGGGGGCTCTCGAGAAAAATCATACGTGGGACCAAGTCACCGTCATAAAACAGTCAAATGTAAATGGGTGTTCACAATAAAGTATAGGCCCGATGGAATAGTTGATAGATACAAGGCCAGATTAGTTGCCAGGGGCTTTACTCAGACTTTCAGGGTTGATTATTCTGAGATTTTTTCGCCAGTTGCAAAGCTAAATACAGTATGGGTCCTACTTTCAGTTGCAGTTAATAAGGAGTGACCCCTTTACCAACGTGATGTGAAGAATGCCTTTCTCAACGGAGAGTTGGAGGAAGAAGTATACATGAGTCCTCCCCCAGGATTCGAGAAACAGTTTAATCACCAAGTTTACAGACTAAGGAAGTCCTTATATGGGTTAAAACAGTCCCTAAGGGCCTGGTTTGGCAAGTTTACTACGTTCATAAAGTCACAAAGGTATAGATAGGGTCATTTTGATCATACTCTCTTCACTAAAAGGCCAGTGTCCGGGAAGATTGTAGTCTTGATTGTTTATGTTGATGACATCGTCATTTCAGGTGATGATACCTCAGAGATTGACCGATTGAAGGCAAAGATGGTTGAGAAATTCGAAATCAAGGACCTTGGAAAACTAAGGTATTTCCTTGGAATGGAAGTAGCTCAATCGAAAGAAGGAATTTCAGTTTCCCAACGGAAATATACTATGGACTTGCTTAAGGAAACAAGTATGATAGGCTGCAAACCAGTTGACATTCCTATAGAAGCGAATGCAAAGTTAAGTGATATGAGTGAAGGTGTTATAGTTAACAAAGAAAGATATAAATGGCTTGTTGGGAAATTAATATATCTCTCCCATACTAGGCCCGACATTTCATATGCAGTGAGTATGGTAAGTCAGTTTATGTAGTTTCCATACGAAGAATATATGAGGGTAGTGGAGCGCATTTTGAGATATCTGAAAAATTCTCCAGGGAAAGGCTTGATATTCAGGAAAACTGAAAGGCGATGCATCGAAACATACACAGATGCAGATTGGGCAGGTCTGTAGTAGACAGAAAGTCGACATCAGGGTATTGCACCTTTGTGTGGGGTAACCTTGTCACATGGAGGAGCAAAAAACAAGGTGTTATGGCAAGAAGTAGTGCCGAGGCTGAGTACAGGGCTATGAGTCTGGGAATCTGTGAGGAAATTTGGCTTGAAAAAGTTTTAAGAGACCTTGATCAAGATCATACCGGTCCAATGAAACTCTATTGTGATAACAAAGCCGCAATAAGCATAGCAAATAACCAGTTAAACATGATAAAACAAAGCATGTGGAGATTGATTGACATTTCATCAAGGAAAGACTTGATAGTGGCAACATTTGTGTTCCTTATATTCCTTCCAACCAACAGATTGCAGATGTCCTAACAAAGGGACTTCCCAAATAGTTGTTTGACGCGTGTGTAAGAAAGTTAGGTCTTATTGACATCTACGCTCCCACTTGAGGGGGATTGTTGAAATTAAGGTTTCTTTATTCTAGGGGCATTTCTATCTTTATACTTGTACCCCAGGGTTTCCCTTTTTTCTATTTAAACTGGCAGTCACTGTGTATTCTGTGTATCAGTCATATAATAAAATTCCTTCTTCCCGTGGTTTTTTCTCCCTGATTAGGATTTTCCACGTAAACCTTGCGTGTGCTATTTTTCTTTCTCTACTCTGTATTTTTTTTTTTTATCACAAACTAATATTTGTATCAATTTAAATCTTAAACTATTACAAGGGAATCAACTTAATTTATTTTTGTGGTGTGTAAAGTGTAGTTTTGGTCATTTGATTCTATTTAAAATCAATTCAAATTCATATAAATGAACTAATTTTTTTTAAAAAAATTTGGTTAAAGTAACCAGAAAAATGATCAAGTCTAAATAAGTGAAGAAAAAAAGAAGAAACAATGGAATAAATTATGACTCAAATTTAATGAAAAACTAATAATATATGTTTGATTTTCATATTTCTCTTAAATTCTTTAAAAAAGAAATTCCAAGGATGGTGTAAATTGGTTAAGTTTAGGGTTTGCAGAATAAATTTTAAAAAAGTTATCCTTAAAATTGGTCAACTGTTTGAATATGTTTTCTTTATTTTTTGAACTTTATATTGTTTTTGCATATTTTGATATTTGATTTAATTATATCTTTTTTTTTTTGACATCTTGATTTGAGACAATTGCAGGATTGGCAAAATAGGTTATAACAATTAGGCCCATAGCTGGAAACTTGAACCTTTGCAATGTGTTACAGTTGGTCAACCCAAACAAAAAATGTAATTGAAAAGTCAGAACTACCCTTGTCTTACCTTCCGCCTTTCTGAGTACCACGCTCGAAAAAAAATTAGGGTTTCTCCCACCTTTCAGACTACCGCATGAAAAGGAGAGAAAGGCCAGCATGCAGCGATGGATGCAAAGGGCGGATGTGTATTTTTCTCTCATTTTTCCTTTCACTTGCCGAAGAGTTGGAAAAATAAAAACCACAGAAGGGATCAAATCTGGAGAATGCAATAAATTTAAAATAAATAAAATTATTATAATAAATAAAACAACGTGGCACTATGGTAGAATATATTTGAAAGTTGATGGATATTTGGTATACTCTTGATTTGATATGTCAATTCATATGCCGTTGATGTACTATTGATACGATCCAAAATTGATTGATATGTGATATACGACTGGTACATTATTGATATTTTTGATATACTATTGATATATTTTTGATAGACTTGAAAGTTGTTTGATATTTGATATACTATTAATATACTATTGATATTCTTGAAAGTTGATTAATGTTTTCATACACTTTATATATATTTGATGCACTTGACTGATATACTTGATAATAATGTGCTTGACTTATGTATTTAATATAATTGTCGATTATGCACTCGTTTATATTGCTCATAAACTTGATACACTTGACTGATATACTTGATTTACTTGATAATGATGCACTTGGCTGATATATTTTTCGATTGCATATTGATTTTTGTTAAATATATTATTAATACACTTGGAATGTTGATTGCTGATAGATATATACTACTGAAACACTCATATGTTACTTTTAAGTATTTATTGATTGGTGTCTGATACACTCATATCTTAAAATATGATAGACTTTTAATACATTTGAAATATCATGCTTATAAAATGAGATATGTGTGCTTTACTTCCAAATAAGTCACATTGTATGTTGATTGTGTTATTAGATATATCATCATACATTTGAATGTTGATTGTTATTGGATTTACTTAGAGATGTCCAAAAAAATCCATGGGGTCGGGGCAGAGAATCCCTCTTTTTTTTTTCTTCTTCTTTTTAAAAAGTAATATTAAAATGAATAAAAAAAATTTAAAAATTGCATATCTCATCCTCAAAGTATGGTAGTAGTGAATACACGGAGAATGGGTGAAGGAGTGAGGAATTTTTTTTTCCCGTTTGCAATTTGGGGCCATTTTCCGACCCCGACCCCACCCTCGCCCCGCCCCGACTTTTCTATATAAATTATATATATATATATATATATATTGTAGACTTTATTAGGATAAGTATGGATGTCTTAATTATTTAAATTTAAGATTTTATTACTTTAATTCCTTAGATGTTGTAATATTTAAAATATGATGTTCTAATTATTGAATTTTAATTTATAAAAATTATGAGAACTTAGAATTTTAATTGTATCTTTTTAAATTGAATATGTATTATTGTTTTTATTACCAAAATCGATAATATTTTATTTAAATGAAAGTTGTATTCGATATGTTTAAGGATTTGTTAAAAAAGAATATATATATTTAATTGGAATAAAAAATTGTTAGAAAAAAATGATAGCGGGAAAATTTTCTCCGCAGGGAATCCCGTCCCGTTCCTTGCAGGAAAATTCGCAGGGATGGGAATGGGGAGGGCTTCCCCGTCCTTGCCCTGCCCCGTAGACATATCTAGATCTATTGGTGATACACTCATGTTTTACTCCAAATATTTACTAATTAATGTTCGATACTTTAATTTATTAGATCTGACATACTTCTAATACACTTAGAATATCATGCTTATAAAATGAAACACACACATGTGTTATTGATATATTCTCTTCCATTTATTAGATATGACATACTTTTGCTACACTTGGAATATCATGCTCATAAAATGAAACATGCACTTGTTTGACTGACATAATCTCTTTTATGTATATCAATTATATGATTGATATACACTTTGATAATAAATATATAAGTTGGCTAATATACTTTGATATTATATGTATCGGCTTACTAATACACTTTGTTATTATACACATAAAAGCTCATTTTAACTAGTTTGGTTAGGATATCGATTACACTTTAAAGTTTATCACAAATGTATTAGCATTCACCACAAGTTTGAAAAGAAAAAGGAAAAATTTAGATATTTTTCAAGTGTGGTAAATGGTAAATGGGTAAGTGCAAAACTGAAGGATGTGGATAAATAAAGTAGGGCACGTGGGAGGTAGTACATATTAAATTTAAAATTTACAACAGTGGAATCAAGTGTTAAGGTATCTGTAAGGAACGAAGAATTATGTACGGAAGATTTGATCATCTTGAAGTGATTGGATATTTAGATTCAGATTTTGCTCGATGCGTGGATACACGAAAATTCCCATTTAACTATTTATTGTTTTATGCGATATTAGGATTTTTATTGTATAATCATGAGGTAAAACTTACAGTACAGTACCAACATGGCTTTGCTGTTGCCTTTCGCTACAGCTCTTTACCATTTTTTTTTATTTATTTATAGTTGTTTATTTATAATTCTTTCTTGTTCTTCTTCAGCTTCTCTGAAAGCCAACTCACCATGGCTGCAGCCACCAAGAACGACAAAGGCGATGAAGAACCTTGCAAGGATGAAATCGAAAAGCTGAAAAAATGAAAAGAGATTACAAAGAAAGGCCTCGAGAGAAAATAAAATAAAATAAAGAATAAGAATGCTAAATTTATTGTAGGGCAAAGTTTGGAATGATCAATACATGAAATTTCAAAACTCACTATTTTGCCATATATGCAAAATCTCAAATATTGAAGACATGGTTATAATATCATATTCTTAAATAGCTACCAATTGCAAATTCTCTTTTGATATTTACTTTTTTTATTGTCTTGTTTAAAATTTTTGAAAATAAACATATCTTGATAATTCTTTGGAGAATTATCAATTTTTACCCTTAAACTTTTAGGGTGGTATCAATGTAAATCCTAAACTAATAATTAATATTGTATCAATTTAAACCATTAATTTTCATAAATATATCAATTTAAGCCTTAAAGTTTTATCAGTGTATCAATTTAAACCTTCCATTATGTTTTATTTGGACACATATATGAAAGTTTAGGATTCAAATTGACATACTTATGAAAATCCAGGGTTTAAATAATACAATCATTAGTTTGGGGTTTAAATTTATACCAGCACTAAACTTTAGGGTTTAAATTGATATGACTATTAGGTTAGAATTTAAATTGCTATAATCCGAAAGTTTGAGTATAAATTGATATTTGCCCTAATTCTTTTGTTATTTTCAACAATTTCAGTCGGATCTCCAATTATAGTATAGAAAGCCCATACCGACTCTTAAGTAATTAGCAAACCAATTTTTTTTTTTTATTCACCAATTTATCCTCTTTCTATGGCTTTTAAGGTTAGTTAGGGTTTACTTGTTCAATGCACTTTTAGTCTTTGAGGTTTGAGGTCAATTTATCTATTTGGTCCTTAAAGTTTCAAAAGAAATACTTTAGTCCTCAAGATCTAGAAAATACTTCTAAATGGTCCATGAGTTAATTTAACCGTTAGTTAACTAACGGAAAAATGACGTGACACATTGTCTGGATGAAAAAGTTCATTTGGCCACGACAAATTTTTGAATGAATTATTCTTAAATCATCAACTGTCCCAAAAACTTAAGTTGATGAATGAAGGCGAATTTAATTATATATCACTTAAACATTTTAAGCGTTGGATGGAAACTAATTTTTGTTGAATTTCCATGAGAAGAGGGAGCCAATTCAGCTCTCTCATATTAACCCAAGGAAGAAAGAGGGAGAGGAATCTGATAGGAATTATTACTAAGTTCTTCTAATTGACTTCTTTTCTTTCATAGAGATGGAGGGGAGAGGAGAAGGGGGAAATAGAAGAGAAAAGAAAGGAGAGAAAAGGAAAAAGAGAAAAGTAAATAGAAAAATCCACTTAATATATAAAAGTAATATACCATTAATAAAAATGACGAAATTTAAAATTTGCCTACTCAACCTATCATGTTACTTTTCCGTTAGTCAACTAACGGTTAAATTTATTTAAGTACCATTTAAAAGCATATTCCAAACCTCAGGAACTAAAGTGTCTTTTTTGAAACTTTAGGAATTAAATGGATACCAAACTTAAATTTTAGGGATCAAAAGTGCATTTTACCATTTTCTCTTATGTTATTCTCCTCCAATTTTTCTTGAATAGACTTTAGGTATACTATAGGTTTGTACTTTAGAACGCCAGAATTTCGTTCGTACTAATTTGAAAACTATATTATAGATTTTGAATACCAATAAAATCCAGGTTAGTATGATTTTAAAACCCTATATTTTTATGATAGATTATACATCCTCTTTGGGGCTATTTCTGTAATCTATTAATTATTAATTACTTAAATCCAAATCGTAACATAAAATTATTTTACTACTTTTTAAAATGAAACTTTAAAAAATATTCCTCTCGTCGACCCTAATTATAATGCATGAAGATTAAGAAGTAGAATTTTCGTACTAAAAGAATAAATTCGATTATGAAAATATAGATCAAATTTTGTCCCTAAACTTCAAGGTTTTTATTTATATGATCCATAAACTTTCAAAAGTGTTTAATAGAGACTAAACATTCAATTGTGTACCTAATAGGTCTTTAACAATTTTAGAATTTAATTGCTCTATTAAATTTAAATTTGAAATTTATGTCTTAAAAATTCTAACTTTTCAATTTTGTGTTTAGTTAATCTATAAAGGTTAACAAACTCGAAAGTTCAAAAGCCAAATTTATAATTTTGAAAGTTGAAGGACCAGATAAACACAAAATTCAAAATTTGGATCTAATTTTATTGTTTTAACCTAAAATATACACACTTTCAAAAGTTATATATGAATCATTAGAGATGTTTAAAAAAACCGATGATCCAAAAAAACGATCAACTCAAGTTGGGTTGGGTTCAAATAAATGAAAATTTTATTAGTTGAGTTGGTTTATGGGTTCACCTAAAAGAACCCAAACTAACTTGAATCAACCCAAATTTACCATAAACTTTAAAATATATATATATATTTTTACTTATGATATAATTAGATATAAATATATTTATTTTAATTTTATTTAATTTCATTAGTTTTTGTTGGATAATTTATTTTCTAATAACTCCTAAAAGTAGCTTTTAGCACTTTAATTTGAAAATAGATTTTATATCATATAAATTGAAATTCAGTTGTTAATCTTATTTTAATATATGGAAATAATTAAATAAATTTTTTACATATTAATATTTTACTTTTTTAGAATAAAATTTTAAATAAATAGTCCGAGTAACCTAAACCAACTCAACCCAAACGTTTCATGGTTGGGTTCATTTTTTAATGAGAGTTATTTGTGTTAAAGAAATTTAAAATCTCGAACAATTGGATCGTGCCTAAAAAGCCCTTCAACCCAATTTAACCCAATCCACGAACATCCCTACAAATCATCACCTCTCCAATCTTTTAGAACCAACAGTTTTCAATCTCATAAACAATTAATTGAGTACTATAGGATAATATTCATAGAAGATTATAGGTGTTATGGATCACTTTTGGACCAAGAATCACGAGCTCGAGAGGGTAGATTGTTAAAGGTAAAATCGAAATGATGATAATCATGTGAGGGCTAGAGGAGTGCACGAAACGGGCCAATGGGCCAGGGAATGAAGAGGCTAGGGAAAGGAAAGGTGTTGGGCCAAATGACCCAACTTTCCCGCCTTAGCCTCGGAGGTCAAGGCGAGTGGCCTTATTGGGTCAAATGACCCAAATTGCCCTCCTCGGCCTCAGAGGTAGAGGTAGAGGTGGACCTTTTTCCATTCCTGAAAGCCCATTTCTCATAGGCCATGATCCAAGCCTCCTTGATTGATTGACCTGAATTTGCATTCTCTAATCCCACTTAGATTCGGAACTATATGTCCACTCCACTATAAATAAGGAATTGTAGGCATCGCCCAAGGTAAGTTCTTCGACCTACTTCTAGCTTGCTCTAACCTTTTGCTAAATACTGTCTGACCTAAGCATTGAAGATTCTGTGATAGGCACTACACTGGTGTTTTCTTCTTTTTGTTTTGTAGGTCGTCTTCCTTCCGGAAAATTATAAATTCATGGTTAAAGGCACGTGAAGGTTAAGTGAACCTTCCTATATGGATTTTGTCATCAACAATAGGAATATTTATGCTCCTAAACTTTTGGTTTGTATCAATTTAAATCCTTGAACCAATAATTGTATCAATTTATACTTTTCAATATGTTTCATTTGGATAAATATTATGTGAGACTTATAATTTTATCAATTAAATCTTTAACTTTCATAAGGAAATCAATTGGGTTATTAGTTAGGATTACTTTTGAAAATTGTCAATGCATAAGTTCTAATAGTCTATTTTATTAATCCAATATTTGAAGAAGTCTACACATGTATAATAACTTATGCATTGACCTTTTTAAATGTAATTTTAGTAGATGGTCTAAAATGATTCACTTATGACAATTTAAGAGTTTAATTAATTGAAGTAATTATAAACCTCGCACGATATTTTTGAAACAAAATCTAGAGACTATAGATTAATACACTAACCAAAATTTAAAATTTAAATTGATGCAATTATATTTGATACATTCCTAAATTATAATCACAGTGAAGAAAGAGTACTGTTAATTGTTATTTGCCATAATCATTGTAATAAATAATGCAAAAGAAGGTAAAATGAAGATGTTTAATTTGGACAAATATTGTATATATATCATAGAGACGAGAATTTAGTAATGGCTTCCCCAAGATTTAATGCTGGCTGTTATTTGTGGAACAGAGTTAGGTATGTTGAATTTACTCACACTTTGGTCATGTTTGCTTCTTTTAAAATTAAATGCATATGGTTGGGGTGTGCATGTGTGCTAATAATATTTTTGACATTTACTTAGATTTTCATTTATTATTGATATGAGAGATTTCTCGTGTTTACATGTACATAAAATTTATGTTTCAAGTAAATCTGAACATAATTTAATTGACTAATATACTAATGTGTCTTTTCATTAATGATTAATTTGAATCTTCTTCTCCTTTTAAATTGTATCATTATTATATATATATATATATATATATATATATAGAAGTTTCGACGCATAAATATTATTTGTTAAATGTGTTAGAAATATTGTAAATGTACCTTGAAGGTGATTAATTCATTGATGAAATTTTAATTTAACATGCATTTTTAGGCAGGTAAAATCAAATTATCTTCATGCTTCAATCCTTAGTTTTGGAGGACATCTAAACTTAACATATCTTTTAGGGTAGGTTAAATTAAATTGTCTTCATGGTTTAGTTCTTAATTTTGGTTTCAATTTTATTTCTAATGATTGTTGCTTCTAATATGTTTTTAATTCAAGAATTTAAATAACAAGATAAATATATTAAGAAAAAGAACTACTCCTACCTTTATAAATACACAATGTTAAGTTGTCCTAATTTTAAGTTAAAGAGAGTATCACTCAACTGACATATAATCGATTAAAATGTCTGTGGTTCGAATCTTCTGTCTCTATTGTTCTAAAAAAATATCTTTTATAAAACTTAAAAAACTGATTAGTAATTGATAGTTTAGATTAAGAAAAAGGTAGATAGAGGTACCAAATCAATTAGAGCATATAATAAACTAGAATGTTGTTGTCAAATTAATTAGAGTGATTTGCTAAATCATTTTAAGAACGAGTAGGAGTTGATGGTTTTCCCCCTCCAATGAACGGAGTAGGCCTTTGTGGTGGAGTCCAACGATCAGAGCCAAGCAAATGGTGTCCTCCGAGCATTCTCCAATCTTTAGTGCTTCAACTTTGAAGTGTGCAATGTAGTCACATAATGCCTTGCCTTGTCGCTGCTACACTGTGAGTAAGTGGGTGGATGGTTGGAGGGTCCCGTGATCCCCAACGAATTGGTCGATGAAGGCGTGGGCGAGCTCCCAAAAGGAATCGAAAGCTCCTGCGACCAACAGATAACCTTTTGTATCCAAGTGCAACTCCATGGTCGAGCTATGCGTTTCGATGTGGTCGATTGGTCGACGTTTCTATTGCACTCTTTGATGATGGGAGCTTGGAGCACTTAAGAAGCTCCTTCACCATGATGTTGTTTATGAATGGGGCGCTGTCTTTCTTTAGCAATTCTTTGGCGAGCTCCATGCACCCCAACGGTGCATCACCTTTTATAATCCTTCGAGGCTCTACTTCCCTTAGGATCTTCGACTTCATCCTCTTGTAGTCGGAGATTCCTTTCTTTGTTTGATCAGTCGAATTGGTGATCGATCACGTAGGTGATTTAGGTTGTGTGGTCTTTTTCTAACTACGCTGGGTCACGACCTTGTTGCTCAGGAACTCACGTAGGTTGGTTCCCTCAAGCCGACTCGTGGAAATGGGAGAAGGGCCCAATCGCAATCATCGACTATCATCTTAGGTGACGACCTCCAGGAGAGAACGAACCGGAATTGTGAGCCATAACCTTTCCCTTTCTTGAATCGCATAAGAGGATAGGATCGTTGTGAAGGAGTAATATAACATGCAACGGAAGATTTTAGAATCAATAACCACTTAAACTACACTTAATTTGAGTTTTAAACATGCTATTCATGAGGTTTTCATATGAGGGTTTGAACCAGACAATACCTTTGTACTTCTCTTCACGATTTCAGCAGAATATCCATAGGTTTGAGCTGGATTCTTTAGATAGACCACCAACAAGATCTTCTCCACTATGCTTAAGAAGGAAGGTGGGGTGGAAACATTCTAATTAAGCTGAATTGAGGATGAACTTGAGAGGGTGTAGTAGGGTTTTTAGTTTTGTAGCAACTTGGATAAAATCTCATAGATCTCTCTCAATTCCATGCATGAATCTTCATTATATAGACTCATTTGATGCATTAGAACATGGCTGCATGTACGAAAACTCCTACTTGGAATTGATTGAAGAACTCATGGTGGAATTTGATGATAAATCACCATAAAAGATGTTAGTAGATTTTTCTAATTTTTGGGAAAAATCCACTAACTCTAATCAATTTCAATGAAATTAATTTTTCTTTTAAAGGTTCTAAGTGTATAAAACTTGTTAGGTAAAATAAAGAATACTTTGATTGGATCAAAGTAAGGAATATAGAAAGTTTGAGATTTCTAGGGCTATTCTGATAGAATATGAAATCAAATGAAAACTTTCTACACCTAGTTGCCTTAATTGTTTTGAACAATGTTCCATAAAAGCAAATGCATATCAATAAAGAGTTATTGATCAAAATTGACACTGTAAACAAAATTTGTTTTAAACAGGTAAAAAACATCTTACTCAAAGAGTTGAGAGTACCTCGATGTAGGGGGAGGAATGTATGACTTCCTAGTCATTATTGAGAAACAAGAGTTGTGAAAATAAGATGCATTCCCTACATAGTTTAATAAGAAGTCCATAGTATACTAACGTGTTTACAACGATTCTCTCGGCTAAAGTTTTTGAGAATCTCCTAGTAAGACTAAGACTATGAGGTATATAACCTAGGGTAAGTGGGGGAAAAGCCCATGGGTATGTGATGCCCTAATTTATTGTATTTCTCTTGAAAACTAAAAAAGTCAACATTATGTGTTACCACTAGAGTTTTAGTCCAAGTGGGAGTTTGTTGTGTTTTATGTCCTAAAACTCATGGTTTGTAAACAATAAAACTTATTCTGAAAATTCAAGAAAGTTGTTATTGAATATATGAATTGCTAATTTCGTTTTAGAAATAAATCTAATAAACTATAAGATCCATGACTATTACATGAGTATTTGAACTTTATGTGGAGATATAAAAGTGGATCAGGTTCAAGTAAATAGTCAAAATGATCTATAGTATATAAATAAGGTTGGGTGTCTTATTTTGGTAACACTATCGGATGCGACCCTCTCTGTAGGTGTTACAAAGAGCTATAAAGTGCTATAGACGAAGTGATCCTAATTTGTACATGTAATGACATAAGGAGGGGGCATCCTGTGCAATGAGTTTGCACAAGATTGGACCACGAAATTAGTCATTCTTACTTTATAACGTTGTTTACTCTTTAAGACTAACTATTTCACCCCTAATCCTGAGCTAACTATGAACTCTTGTTTATTCAGAATTATCCTTAGATTTGTATAGGTGAGGGTTGGCTCAACAACATCGACTCAATAAACCTCCCATTTCAGGGGTAAGACTGGGTAGTGAAGAAATTCTTATACAAGAGTACCTATAAGCGGAAGCGGATCTTTCCAATTCATTGTGACAGAATTTCCACATATACATTCATACATACAGATATGCATTAACAACACTAAATTACTGGAATGCATAAAGTATGAATAAATAAGAGACTGAGAGAACATACCAGTTGAAGACTTTCTTCACTTGTAAACTACTCTCTCCATGAATGAACTCTTCTCGCTAGAACGTCAGGCAATCATTCAAAAACTCTTCCGTCGTCTACCACGAACGGCTTCGCACGAACACTAGGAAATGGGGACGACACCGCCACTCGGAGCCCTCAGTATTTTCGGAGTGAGAATCCAAAGGGTGAGCATTGTTTGGATTTGGTAGAGGTGAGGAAGAAAGACTATCGTGTACAAAAGATTAAGCAAGTGGAGAAGTGAAAGACTATCGCATACTCGGGGTGCTTGATCGTTTAGTCGAGTTACACGATCGTGTGGTAAAAGCTAGGTGATCGTCTATACGATCGTTTAGATCAGCTCAGGTGCTAAGCGATCGTTTAGAGAATGCGCGCGCGGGTGTGCAATCGTTTAGTAAACGAAATGCGCTATCGTATAAACTCTCAAATACTATGTGATCGAATGCTAATCACACCGTGAGCTATTATCCGTATTTTTTGAAAAATGAAAACCATTTTCATTTTATTCTTCAATTACGAAAACTGAAATGAACTTCCCACTAACGCATGAATTCTGAGAAAACGTCAGGCAATTATCTCATAACTGTCCAATTAATAAAATAATAAATATAATCATATTATAGTCATAACCTATAGTTTGATATCATATATCAACCATAGTGTTTTCTCCTCTACTTTTTATAAATCATATTTATATCCAATTTCCTCCAACTTAATGTATCTCATACATTTGGTCAATCATATCGTATATAATTAACTAGTTCAATTATATCATATATAATCAAACTTCCTCTTGTCAATTTGAACATTTCAAACTGACCCAAAAACTGATTCTCAACTTGTATCCAAGCTACCAAGAGGACCTTGTGAACCTATGGCTCGAAGCTCCAACGGTATGTGAATAACTGACTAAACTCTTTAGCCACGAGATCTACCATCCGTAAACTACCAGACATTTCACTAAAGATCAACACCTGAAGTCTTCTTACTACAAATATATTTCTGTGTCCATCGGATATAACCAATCATGAGTATGATAACCTTTCATAGATGCTCGTAAGTACAACTGGATCAATTTACCATTTTACCCCTGTAGTTACATCTCACTCCTTAAGTATCACAAATCCCTCTAATGAACAATACAACATAGTCCAACTATGTAGCGGGTCATGAGAAAGTGTGTGGCGCCACATCATTCAAGCCCCAGGATCAGCCCTTAAGGGAGCTATCTATCTACTTACACTTGTCTCGGGGAAGGAGTGAATTTCATTTTATGTTACTGAGTTCTGAGCTCTCAAATCAGACGAATCCCCAAAGTAGTAGGTTTGATTAGGCAAATTGGCTACTCACACCCATGAAAATCAAAGAACCACCCTCAATGATAGGAGTTCCCAACTCACTCAGGATTGAGGTCATATTACCTATGGTCATCCTATGAAGTAAAGTCTTTGTCATGAACGATGTTATATAATGAGACGTTAACAATTCATGGTCAGGTTTTATACAAACTCTTTGTATAGGACGCCTCCACTCGCATGTCCTTTACAGGAATGATCAGGATCAGACTATCTGTGACAAGTCACAACACTTGTAATTATTCCAGAAAGCGAGCCGCATCCATAGCGTTACCAGGATAAGGTTTCCCTCCTATATCCATATACTACAGACCATTTTGGTCATCACTGAAGACATGATCCACTTGTATGTCACCATATACATGCTTAAGTTACATAAAGACAACCAGAGATTTTAGTTTATTGGTTTGTGGTAAAGCAAATAAAACATCAAAATGAGCAAAATTAAGAAGTGAAGTAAATATCATATATTATACATCACAAGGGTGTTCATACAAACTATTTACAAACTATAGGACACGAGACTTTAGGGCATCATCCCCAACAATCTCCCACTTGTCCTAAAACGAAGTAGGGTGTACAAAAACAAGTACAAAACAATAAACTAGGGCATTAAGACCCAGTACAATAAAATCTCCCACTTGCCCTAGTCCAGCTGCGGGCGGTCCCGTAGACCCATGCTCTGAATGTGACCCTCAAACACTGTAGCCATGAGAGCCTTCGTAAACGGGTCAGTAACATTGTGCTCTAAAGCGATTTTCGTGGCGATCATGTCTCCTCGATGCACTATCTCGCGGATCAGGTGATACTTCCGCTCTATGTGTTTGCCGCGCCTGTGACTCCTAGGCTCCTTGGAGTTCGCCACAACATCACTATTGTCACAATAGAGGGTGATTGGCCTAGACATATCTGGAACAACTTCTAGTTTTGTTAAGAACTTCCTGAGTCAGACGACCTCCTTAGCAGCTTCATAAACCGCTACGTACTCTGCCTCCATAGTGGAGTCGGCGATGCACTCCTACTTAGTACTTTGCCACACCACGGCTCCTCCGTTGAGAGTAAAAACTGACCCTGAAGTAGATTGTGAGAGTCCTTATGAGTCTGAAAGTTAGAATCCGTGTATCTAGCAAGAATCAAATCCTTAGATCCATACACGAGCATGTAATCCCTCATTCTCCGAAGATACTTGATATTCTTCACTGCGGTCCAGTGACCCTGGCCTGGGTTAGACTGATACCTACTGACTATTCCTACCGCGTAGCAAATGTCTGACCTAGTATAGAGCATCACGTACATCAAACTATCGACGATAGATGCTCATGGGACCCGTCTCATCTCTTCAATATCTTGAGACGTCTTAGGACACATGTCCTTGGACAAAGTGACTCCATGCCGAACGGCAATAGGCCTCTTTTGGAGTCCTGTATTGAGTACTTGAGCAACATCTTGTCAATGTACGATGCCTGAGATAGTGCTAGCACTTTTTTCTTATGATCCCAAAAGATCTGTATACTCAGAACAAACTGAGCCTCTCGCAAATCTTTCATTTGGAATTGGATCGCTAGCCAGTTCTTAACTGTAGTCAGTAGACCTACATCATTCCAAATGAGTAGTATATCATCTACATACAACACTAAGAAAACTACTGAAGTATTGATGATCTTCTTGTAGACATAAAGTTCATCAACGTTTTGGTCAAAACCATACGATTTGATCGCAATATCAAACAAAATGTTCCAAGATCGAGATGTCTGTTTCAACCCATAAATGGACCGATTCAGTTTGCAAACTTTTTGCTCTTGACTTTGGGCAATGAATCCCTCGGGTTGTACCATGTAAATGATCTCCTCAAGATTGCCATTCAGAAAGGTTGTCTTAACATCCATTTGTCAAATCTCATAATTATATTAAGCTACAATGGACAATTCCATATTCTATCAAATACTCATGGAATTCAGAATCTAAAAACTCTCCACCTCGATCTGTTCGAAGTGTTTTAATCCATCTATCCAAGGCATTTTCAACTTCAGCCTTGAATTCTTTGAACATTTCAAAGGATTCTGACTTCCATTGCATCATATGAACATACCTATACCTAGAGTAATCATCATTGAAACTGATAAAATACTTATAGCCACCTCGTGCTCGCACATTCATAGGACCACAAAGGTCAGAATTAGAGATGTCTAATTTTCCCATGGGGACAGGGCCCCGCCCCGAACGGGGCGGGGATTCCTCGATTAGGCGGGAATGGGGGAGGGAGTGGGGAAAAAAAATTCTCCGTGAGCTAAACGGGGATGGGGACGGGGGATGCATTCCTCGTCCTCGGACCCGACCCCGCCCTGTTCCCGTCCCTGCTCCGATTATGTTTTACATATTTATTTAGTATAGTTATCTAATGTTATGTTATTATTATTATTATAAAAATATTACATTTAAATTTCAAATTTGATTATTTATCCGGAAACATAATGAATGTGTTTAAATTGAATCTTGAAATTTAGTTTATATATGTGAATAATTTGATTTATATTTATTTCTTTCTACTAAAAAAATTAATTAGCTTTTTAAGACCAAAATTTGAGTAATTTATCTTTAAATTCAAATTGTCATATGAAACTAACCATAATAAACAATTTAGTGATAAAGTTAATTATTTAATTAAAATTTGTCTATATTAATGATTTAAATTAATTGGTTTTTACAAACAAAAAAAAAGTAACGGAGAAAAATTCCCTGCGGGGAATCCAAGCCCTGTGAATTCCCCGCGGGGAATCCCCGTTCCGATCCCCGTGGAGAATTTCACGGGGATGGGGAATGAAAGGTTGAAATGGGGAGCGGGGACGGGGATAGGGAATGGCATCCCCGGCCCCGCCCCGCCTCGTGAACATCTCTAGTCAGAATGTATTAACTTAAAAGGCTCTTTGGCTCAATAACCTTTTCCAGTTAAAGGTCTTTTAGTCATCTTACTCTCAAGGCAAGATTCGCACTTTGGTAAAGAATTTTCTTCTGACTTCCTTAGAAGGCCACTCTTCACCAATCTCTCAATCCTATTGAGATTGATGTACCCTAATCGAAGGTGCCAAAGTTGGACATTTTATTTTGGAGAAATTCGTTAACGTTTAGATGAGTTACGACAGATTTAAACAACTCTGTGTTATGGTGGGAACTTAAGGCTAACGGTCTTAGCACATACAAGTTGTTTTCCAGTTTAGCTGTATAAATTTCAACACCATCTTTATGAATAAACACTTTATCCACATAAAAGAAAGCGTATATTTACATTGTAACAGACACTTTACAGAAATAAGGTTCCTTTTAAGTTTAGGAACTACATACACATCTTTTAAAACTAGAAACCAATTATGTAAAGATAACTAGATGCCTCCCATTTCCACAGCTGAGACAACATGCCCGGTGCCTACTCGCATCGTCATCTCACTAGCCTCCAGCTATCGCCAGGATCTAATCTCCTGAAAAGAAGAACAAATGTGATTAGTGGTGCTCGAATCAATTATCTAGGTGGAATTATCATTCTCCACTAAACATGTTTCTAGTACAAGTATATCATATTTACCTTTGTCAGCCTTGGTGGCCTTCCTTTCCTTCAGCCAACGAGGACAATTCCTCTTCTAGTGTCTGTCCTGGTTGTAGTGGAAATATTTTCCCTTTTCAACCGGCGACGACGCCTCCTTTGGGCGACATGTGGCAGGTTAGCAGACGTTTTCCCTTTCTCCTTACCACCTTTCTTCTTCTACCCCTTTGTAGAGTTAGAAGTAGAAGGTGCAGACTTCTTCTTGAGGTTGAATCTCGATGGAACGTCCTAGAAGATGAAGCAACATTTGTCTCACCTCTTTTCCTCTCCTTACTTTTCAGTAAAGATTGGTATGTCTGCAACTCGTTGAGGAGAGTTGTAAGGGTGTATTCCACTTTGTTAAGAATCGCATTGCTAACAAACTGGAAGAAGCTCTCCGGCAATGAATCAAGGATGATGCTAACCTGACTGCCTGATAACGGGCAGAAATGCACGTTATTACATTGCTAAGTTATTAAAAAAATGAGAGTTTGCATTGATAAAATATGTTAGATTGCGTCTAAAAAGCATTAAGTTTATAACATGCGGTCGCATGTGTTCATCGCATAGAAACAGTTAACTTTTGTGTTTTTATGCAGAATATGTGTTGACACAAAGCGAAAAACGCGATTACAAGTAATCAACGGATGAGTGCAGTATTACCGCAAGGCTTTGTGGTAATTTGTGCTCGCAAACATCTGCTCAAGAAGGATTGCCGCATAGAGCCGGTGCAACTTGGTGGGCGTATTTGGGTAAAAGGCATAATTAATTGCGATGGGATAGAAAGCTAATGACGGTCGAATCCGAATTAAGTTGACAGCCACTAACGATAACAAGTACATTCAGCTTTTTGGTGACAAATATTCGGCGCATCAGTCAGGGAATTAAAGTCATCTCATCTGTGCAATCATAAGAGAGAAGCCGCCCTTCACCCCGAAGCTCTATAAATACCAAAGGTATCCTTCAGAAAAGGGGTTCACTTATTCACCGATTTAAGAGCTTTAGCCATGTTCATTGTTTTCTTCTATTTTTAAGGCAGAGCAAGGGAAGATTAGAGACGTCAGAAGATCGCTAAGGGAAACTCGAGAGAGAACCCGGAGGCGTAGAAAGTAGAGAGCGAGCCGACTCTCGCGAGAGCAAGATTATCTTTTGAACATGAGTAGAAAATACAGTGTAAAAGCCTGGGAAGCAAGAGATTGCTACCAGGCTCTTTATTCTCTTCTTGCATTGTTATGTACTTATCTTTATATTTATACAATGGAAGTTCTTATTCTACATTTGTTCACTCTCTTAGCACGCATGAGTAACTAAACTTGTCGAATGGGTTGAGAAGAACTAAGCTAACATAACCTAGGATTTTCATTGCTTGCGATTATCTTGTTTTATGTTGTGCCAAACATCCCTTTAGAGATACTCGAGAGAGAGTCTAAAGAAAGAACCTAAGATTTGAGGGAGCTGGGTTAGAATCTAGACTCGAGAGAGCAAGATTTGAACTGCATAAACAAGAGATAGGGACTTAGAGATAAGCTCTGTTTGTCAACCTACATCGCATGCATCCTAGAGATAGGTATGATATTATGTGGTCACCTTATTTGTGTGTGTGTCATTTTGTCATCGCATAAATAAAAGTAGAGGCTTATGTGTAGGTCGTATAGACTTATCGCATATATCGTAAGCATTTTATCATCAGAAGCTATAGCATTCGCATCCATAGATGGTTTACTATTGTATGTGTGTTGCATGATCGCATAGTATGAACGCATCCTAGGAAGTATTAGCCGAAATCTTTCTCAACCCGTTCACCGCATACTCATTGTATCTTCCGTTTTATCAACTCTTTTCGAACTCCGCCACTTTTGTTTATTTCTATTATCGCAAACAACAATCCCAACAACTATTGATTTATTTGGTTGCCGTAAAGTCTTCTGAAAATTACCACCGCATATTATTTTCCCAAGTCTCTGAGTTCGACCCTGGATTTACCAGGAAACTCAGTGGGGTTTACACTTAGATTCCACTGAGAAAACTTGAGTGCTCAACGTATTTTCATCATCGCATTTCATCCATAATTCCACAATCATAAAATAACGCATCATTGCCCTTATTGATTTTAGACCCATTCATCTCCGCCACATTAAAGTGGACCATCATGTTAAGCACATGCTCACGAATAGAGGTGACTTCCTCCATTTTGGAGTTGAAGTTGTATTTCATAGCTTCATGCTTGAGTTGTCCAGACTACTGTCCAAACATCCCTTGCAGGGACTCCATGATCTCACGCACTGAGACCATGGGCTCATGCTTCTCAATATGTCACTAAGACTGGCCAAGATATATGCTCGGGCCTTCTTATTTGTCCGTGTCCATCACTCGTACACCTCCCGAACATTTCGAGTGGCGTTCAAAGCTGATATAGGAGGACAGACCTCCGTAAGGGCAAACATTAGATCCTCAATGATGAGTATCGTCGTGATCATATGTTTCCAACTTATATAGTTGTCGGCAGTAAGTTTTTTGGCGCTAAGCAAAACTATCGTGGTTGTAGCCATTTTAAAACTTGTTGCTGAAAAACGAACAAACTTTTATAAGTCTTTGCTAAACCACATTTTAACCAATTAGTTTTAGCAAAACAGTTTCCAAGTACCTTAAGTGAAAGACTTCTATTTTGCAATGATGTCCCAGTGAGGCAGGACAAACGTCACCGGTGGGGTGATCAGATGCCCCTTCACTGGGATGAGACATTCTCAACTATCAGGCAGAACCAACTCTTGGAACTGAACCTAACAACCACCATTTATTTGGTTCAGAACTGTTAACTCTTAACAATTCCACGTAAGTGTGACCCCTTGTTTCTGGCGCCAGAGTCCTACCTTAATGAGCCCACCATAGGGAAGAAGCAGATCAAGACAAGAGACTAAGCAACCTTATCCTTTTACAGGAGATCAAATAAAGAAACGTGCAAAACTGCCATCCTATTACTTTTATATACAATTAATAACCAAGCAAACATGCTTTCCATACACACTTATACTATAACAATTATAATATAAAGATGATACATGTTAATGCTTTTATGCATGCATAAATATAACTCTTATATTATATGATGCATGAGCACGCTCTTATGTAATTTAAATCATGCTTCTCCAAATCAAAACTTTTATAATAAAGAGATGATGCATGAACAATGCATAACTTAAGGTGAGATTCTCTATATGTGCATACCATATGACATATAAAATAAACCATACATTTCATGTATAAAACCACAGATTAATGGACTGGGATGAACCAATACAAAATCGGAATGAAAAATTCTATTTATTACATTTTTCATTCGAGCATACCGGTTCACTGGCGAACCGGGTCTTGAACCACTGGGCGAAGCTCCCATCATTTAGTAAACGATTTCAAGTAAACGATCGTGTAGCGCACACTAGACAATAGCGCAAATGCTAAACGATCGCTTAGACGACAATGAGGCTGCGAAGCCTCATCGTCTAGACAACCGCTTAACATGCGGTAGGTAAATGATTTACCATGCCTTTTACTCCGTGATCATATAGTCAGTAACTAAGCGATGAGGCTTGCTGAGCTATACGATCGTTTATTGCGCGCGCGCGTTAAGCGACACCCGAGCATTCGGTACTCAGCGATCGTCTACCCCATCGTCTACACGACCCGACCAATGCATGATCGTCTTCTTCCCCGAAGAACAGCAACCCTTGCTCCAAACTTCTTCACGAACGACTCAAAACTCAAACTAACTTTGAAATTATAGATTCGATAGCAATTAATTATGCCTAAAAGTGCAGGGGCCTTTATAATTAATTGGAAATGTAAAATAATTTAACAAACCGAGGTTTCATCCCAAAAAACTCCATTAATCCACACATCCACAAACGATTTAACAATTAAAACAAAGAGTAGACATGCTTCACCCACCGAGAATGTAAATGCAATTCTTTGTAGCAATGAATTTGGAATATCAGAAACCTGACTCTCATACTAATTAAAGGAACTCTTATACAAGAGTACCTATGAGCGGAAGCAGACCTTTCCAATTAATTGTGACAGAATTTTCACATATACATTCAGATATATAGATATGCATTAACAACACTAAATTACTGGCATGCTTAAAGAATGAATAAACAAGAGACCGAGAGAACAAACTTGTTGAAGACTTTCTTCACTTGAAAACTCGCTCTCTTCACGAACGAACTCTTCTCGCTAGAACGTCAAGCAATCGTTTAGCAACTCTCCCATCGTCTACCACGAATGACTTCGCATGAACACCGGAAAATGGGGATGACACTACCACTCAGAGCCCTCAGTATTCTAGGAGTAAGAATCCAAAGGGTGGGCTTTGTTTGGATTTGGTAGAGGTGAGGAGGAAAAACTATCGTGTACAAAAGATCAAGAAAATGGGGGAAGTGAAAGAGTATCGCATAGTCGGGATGCTTGATCGTTTAGTCGAGTAACACGATCGTGTAGTAAAAGCAAGACAGTCATCTATACAATCGTTTAAATCAGCTCAGGCGTTAAGAGATCGTCTAGAAAATGGTAAGCGATCGTATAGAGAATGCGCACGCGGGTGTGCGATCGTTTAGTAAACGCGATGCACTATCGTATAGGCTCTCAAATACTATACGATCGAATGCTAATCACACCGTGAGCTATTATGCGTATCTTTTGCAAAATGAAAACCATTTTCATTTTATTCTTCAGTTACGAAAACTGAAATGAACTTCCCACTAACGCATGAATTCGGAGAAAACGTTGGGCAATTATCTCATAACCGTCCAATTAATAAAATAATAAATATAATCATATTCTATTCATATCTATAATTTGATATCATATCAACCATAGTGTTTTCTCCTCTACTTGATATAAATCATATTTATACCCAATTTCCTCCAACTTAATGTATCTTATACATTTAGTCAATCATATCATATATAATTAACTAGTTCAATTATATCATATATAATCAAACTTCCTCTTGTCAATTTGAACATTTTAAACTGACCCAAAAACTGATTCTCAACTTGTATCCAACCTACTAAGGGGACCTTATGAACCTATGGCTCGAAGCTCCAATGGTACATGAATAGTTGACTAAACTCTTTAGCCACGAGATTCACCATCCGTTAACTGCCAGACATTTCACTAAAAACCGACATCTGAACTCTTCTTACCACAAATATATTTTTGTGTCCATTAGATATAACCAATCATGAGTACGATAACCTTTCACGGATGCTCGTAAGTACAGTTGGGATAATTTACCGTTTTACCCTTGTAGTTACATCTCACTCCTTAAGTACCACCGATCCCTCTAATGAACAATACAACATAGTCCAACTATGTGTGAACACTTCTTGGGTCATGAGAAAGTGTGTGGCGCCACATTGTTCAAGCCCCGGGATCAGCCCTTAAGGGAGCTATCTATCTACTTACCCTTGGCTTGGGGAGAGAGTGAATTCTATCTTATGTAGTTGAGTTCCTAGCTCCCAAATCAAACGAATCCCCAAAGTGGTAGGTTTTAGTCGGCAAACTAGCCACTCGCACCCATGAAAATCAAAAGATTGCCCTCAATGGCAGGAGTTCCTAACTCACTTAGAATTAAGGTCTTGTTACCTGTGGTCATCCTAGTGAAGTGAAGTCTCTATCATGAATGATGTTATATAACGAGACGTTAACACTTCGTGGTCAGGTATTATATAAACTCTTTATATAGGATGCCCTCTCTCGCATGTCCCCTACACGAATGATCAGGATCAGAACATCTATGACAAGTCACAACACTTGTAACTATTTCACAAAGCGGGCCGCATCCGTAGTGTTACCAGGATAAGGTTTCCCTTCTATATCCATATACTACAGACCATTTTGGTAATCACTTAAGACATGATCCACTTGTATGTCACCACATATATGCTTAAGTTACATAAAAACAACCAAGGATTTTAGTTTATTAGTTTTTGGTAAAGCAAATAAAACATCTAAATGAGCAAAATCAAGAAGTGAAGTAAATATCATATATTATACATCACAAACTTTCGTACAAACTGTTTACAAACTACAGGACATGAGACTTTAGGGCATCATCCTCAATAGGTAGATAACTGGGGACATAGGGTGCAAGATGGAACTCACTCCTACCCACTTTCAGGGATAGTAGAGAGGTTGTTCCTTTAAGTACTAATTCCGGGTCTTGAACAAGGGGCCCCACCCTTTCGTTGGCTCGAGAGGAACTCGGTTTCATGATTGGATCACAAACTAATTGTTCATTAGAGAATCAGTGGGACTTAAGGAACAAGAGGTAATCTCGGGGGTAAAACAACATTTTGACCTAGCCGTTATTATGAATAACCCGTGAAGGGTTAGCTTACTAATCATGCTTATATCAAGTGGATACAATATATCTACAGTGAGAGAAGTACAACTTTGGGCTTTAATGGGGTGACCCAGTAGTTAACTAATGGGGATTAATTCAGTGTAAAAAGTTTAGCCAATTAATCTCAGATTGTTGGAGCCCATGATCTGTAGGTCTACAAGGTCCCTATACTAGCTCACAAATGGATTAGCCTTAAAGTAGCATGATAAGTTGATTTAACACAATATATCTATAGTGAGAGAAGTGCAACTCTGGGCTTTAGTGGGGTGACCCAGTAATTGACGAATGGGGATTAATTTGGTGTAAAGAGTTTAGTCAATTAATCTTGGATCCTTGAAGCCCATGATCTGTAGGTCCACAAGGTCCCCCTACTAGCTCACAAATGGATTAGCCTTAGAGTGGTGTGATAAGTTGATTTGAAACATTCAAAACGGAACTAAGGGACTCAGTAACTATATGTGATGTAATTACACGTTTAATTTTAGAATTAAACAAAATTGGAGAATCATATGATTTAGATATTAAATTCATGAATAGGGTTTCATGATGGTGGAATTAGTGTTAAATTGACTTAATTTTGATATTAAATTAATTGGATTAATCCAATTGTTTAATTAGTTATTAATTATTAAATTTATTAGAAAAATTAATTTTGAATTAATTTTTGTAAAATTAAATATAATTTAAGTTTTAATTAATGAATTAAAAGCTGAAATTAAAATTAATTTGAAAATTAGTTTCAAATTAAAAGGAAAAAAGGGAAAATTGGAAATGGAGAAGTTGAATTTTCCCACTTCCATTTCCAACTTGCTTACACACATTCTACTAAGATTTTCAGTCAAATTCACAAGCATGAATTGTGAATCATGCAAGGAGTTGGTTTGCATGGTTATCATGCTTTATATAATTCAGAATTCAACCAAATTCGGGCATGCAGAAGGGTTGATTTTGGCTGAAAATCTCTCTTGAAGAAGGGTTCTTCACAAGCTGCTAAAACCAGAAAGTTTCCTCCAAGTTCCCTTTAATTCAAGCTTATTTTGAGTCCCACAACTCAATCCAAGACACCTAGAGGATAGTAGGGAAGGCCTTGTGGTGGTTCACAAGCTGAATTGAAGAAGATTGCAGTTGAGATTTAAGAATAAAGTATTTCTTCAAAGGTATGACATGAAACCCTCTTGTTATTTTATGAGCATGCTTAATTCAAAGCCAAAATTAATGAATTAGAATGCTTAATGATCCGTTTTTCTTCCGTTGCATGTTTTCAAACTCTATCATAATGGGTATGTGGTTACCCTAGTTTATTATATTTATTTACCATATTCCCGATGTTTTGGATTATGATATTATGTACAACGCACTGACTTGAGTTTTAATTCAAGTGGGAGTTTATTGGTTTTTATGCCCTAAAACTCATAGATAGTAAATATCATCAATTGACCGTCATCAATAAAGAGTTGTCGATATTAATTCAATAAAGGTTATTGTATGTGTTATTTGTCTTTTTTGTCTTTATAACCCTAAATCCAATAAACTAATATCCAAGGCTGCCTTATGAGTCTTGAACTTATCCAATAAACTAACATCCAAGGCTGCCTTATGAGTCTTGAACTTTATGTGGAGACATATAGGGATTAATGTTCAAGATACAGCCTAAAGAGTCTATAGTATAAGGATAAGGTTGGGTACCTTATCCTATAACACTATGAATACGACCCACTATGTATTTGATACAAACACAATGATCTATGCGTTCGTATAGATGACATGCGAGTGAGAGTATCTTATGCAATGAGTTTGCATATGACCGGACCACAAAATAGTAACCACTAGATGTAACACTATTAATTAGTTAGGTTCTTATTTCAATTGGATGACCTAGACAACTTAGTCTTAATCCTGAGTGTATTATGAACTCTTGTTCGCGGGGGATTGTCCTTTAATTTGTACGGGTGAGAGTGACCAGTTTTTCGACTCAATAAGCCTACCATTTTTGGGATAAGACCGAGTGGGGAGCTGGGAACATAATGATACAAGACGGAATTTACTTCTTCCCGCCTTAAGGGTAAGTAGATGAGTGTTCCCTTTAGTGGTGTCACCGGGATTTAAACAAAGAGCACTACCCTCTCATTGGCCCAAAAGGAGTTTCTGTTTATTGGTTGAACCATAAATAGATTGCTCAATAGAGGAGCACTGGTACTTAAGAACTCGGAGATAACCCAAGGGTAAAACGATAATTTGACCCAGTTGGTGTTACCAACACTCGTGAATGACTAGCTTGCTGGTATTGGTCTATATCCATGGACACATAAATATATCTGCAGTGAAAAGAGTGCAATTGTGGGTTCTTAATGGAGTGTACCCATAGTTAACGAATATTGATTAGTTTGGTTAATGAGTTTAGTCAATTAATCTCATATTGTTGGAACTTCTGATCTGCAGGTCCACCAGATCCCTTATTAGCTCAATAAAGGATATTAAAGAGGAATGATGTGAATTATTCGAATCAATTTGAGGAACTTGTATATTAATATGATTAATATGTAATTGATTATGGATGTGATCTATAATTTAAATTAAGTTAGAGAGAAATATTTGATGAGATTCAAATATTTAATTCAAGTGAATTAGATTCATAAAAACTCAATTAATTAAATTAATAGGGAAGTGGTGCACATAAACATACGATGTTTATTTATGTTAATTAAATATATATATATATGTTAAATTAGATTAAAGGTGTAGATGGTTATTTAATTAATGTGTTAATTAATTATATAAAGATTATTTAATTAATTAAGCACAAAGATAAATAAGGAAAGATTTAGATAAGGGCCTTTTTAGGGCAAGAATTTCATTTGGTGAATTTACCCTAGCCACCAAAACCCAAATCCTCTTTTCACTCTCTAAGAGAAATCTCTCTACCTCTTCCTCTTCCAATTAGTTGGATACCACATATCCTTCTATTAGAATTCTTGGGAATAACAAGGTTATTCTTGTGGTTGTGTTCAAGTTCGATTGAGAAGAAGTTCGTGCCAAGATCAAGAGGATTTTTTGTGGAGCTCGAGAATCTTTAAAGGTAAGAATGGTTCTCTCTTAGTGTTCCTTCTCCATTTCATGCTATTTCATATGTTTATCCTTTAAAGGTAAGAATGGTTCTCTCTTAGTGTTCCTTCTCCATTTCATGCTATTTCATATGTTTATCCTTTAAAGGTAAGAATGGTTCTCTCTTAGTGTTCCTTCTCCATTTCATGCTATTTCATATGTTTGTCCTTTAAAGGTAAGAATGAGTCATCAAATGGAGCTATTTATAATGCACTTCCTCTGACAGTCGCTTGTGATTTCGTGTAACTCTAGCGATGTCAAAGTTGTTTATGGCGATCAAGACCGTAGGGGCCAAACCTAGCATGGCTAGAAGATTTCTAGAGTGTTATTTAATCTCTAGTGCGACTGGTTGGCCAATAATATGAGATTCTTAATTTTTCCTTTTGAGGTGCACGTTTTCCCATGCTACCTCTCAGTCTTCTTTGGGTTTGGGCCTTGTCTGAGGCAACCGTCAACAAGGGGAGAGAAAAAAAAAAAGTGGAGCAACACTGATCATAAGGTTGTCACACCCATCAATATTTTCATAATAAACTCATTATGATGAGCGTACAAGAAAAATATCCCCGAGTAAGCTTAACTTCTCCTTTTGATTCTCAAATGGAAAAATACTTAACTATTACAGTAAATAGAAAGGAATAGAGAGAACCTTGAGCAACTGACATATAATCGATAAAAGTTTTGATTTGGGGTCTTATTGGGCTAGATCTATGAGGAATCATTGTTTGCCATTTTTCGTCTGTGCCTCGGGCTCACATATTTCCGAAAAATCTCCAACGTAATTGAGTTAGTTTCTATGACACAATTTTGTTTTAAAATAACATGTTTCAGTCAAATTTCATTGTCAACATTATACTGTATTATCCTCCACCATCGTCAATCATTGTGCCTGTCATCAACAACCGTTGAAGATGCTCTTGCTTTTAGCAATAGCTCTGACGCATTGTGTGAATGATGAAAATTGAGATTTTTTTGAATGGTAAAGTGATAAGGGAAAATTGAAGCAACATCATTTTGCTAAAAGCCTACGATGACAGTTTTGACTTTCTCACAACGACGTTGTTCCAGACTATAATTTTTCACCTTTTGATGACGGGCAGAACTGTCATTGTAATGCCATTTTGGACAATGGGGTTTTCCTGTCATGATAAGTCTCCTTTTTGCACGGGTTTAAACATTTCAAGCACAATTTTTTTTAAAAAAAAAATACATTTGATGGCGGTCAAAACAACCATTATAGTTCCATTTTTCGTGACAAGTAGGAATCGTCATCGTTAGTGAAATTTTTCGTAAATATATGAAAATTTTTCATTAAAGATAAGCGTTTTTCCAAATCTAGTATCTTAAAATTCATTTATCATCGTTCATAAAATGTCAACTAACATCTAAAGCTAAAATTATTATTGTGTTTACTTCTAATATTATGATTTTGAGTGATTTCAAATCTTAATTTCTTTATATTCCATTTTAGTAGTTCTTTTATTTCTTTACTATTTTGTTTCAATTCGCCACTTCAACTTTCAATTTGTGTTTCTCTTCTTTCGATGAACATGATATGTTGTCTCGATACTGAATCCAATCCTATTCGAAAATTAGGACGGTAATAACTCAATTACCCTTGAAAAACATGACCAGTAGTTGGATTAAGAAAATGGGTAGAAATTCGATCCAAGTTCTTTAAGCTTACTGTTTCGGGTTTGCATTCACATTTAATTCGCTACCGTATTTGCATTTACAATTCCGTTGTGTTTGGATTTTCTTTTTGTTCCAGTCAGTGACTTTTTATTATTATTTTTATTTGAGTATTTCTTTCCTTTTATTTATTTGTTTTTTTCATATTCTTACGAAGTTCTTCTTATTCCCAATTTTGATTTTTCTTTCTTCAATTATGAGCTAAATTCTCTTTTAAAATTCAAATAAGCAAAGACGGTATAGAAAAAATATTAAAGACCTAATATGTATAGAACTTCACTCCGTTTATAGCTTAATTTACTGTTTTGATCGATTACCTAGGTTAATTTACAAAATTTAAGTTTAATACCGAAAGAGTTAGATAAATTAGAAATAGGAGAAAACTTTTAGGGACCAGGGATTGTGTTTTTAATTAACTAATTTTACATTAGTCGTAGACATATAGGTCTAATGGATTAGTTAGCCTCCTAACGATACTTCATAGAGGATCGAATAGGTGATGAATCCAATTCATCATGAATTGAAATTGAGCTAAAGTCACAAATTGCATATTAGGTTACATTTACTTTTGAAGGGGTATGCACATGTTTGAACCTCGATCTCCCTGTTTTTTAATTATTACTTTTTATTTTGAAACAATCGCATCTTCCAAATTTATTTCGACATTGGTTACCAAAGTTGTTTTCTTGAGAAAAGTTAGTATTTCACTTTTAGATTTTTGTTTAATCTGGCCCTTGGTAAGCGTTTTCGAGATTTAAATTTAGGGTTAAAAAAGAACACTTTTTATCTTTAAACTTTCATGAAAGTAACAATTTAGTCCATGAATTTTCATTTGTAATAATTTAGTTTTTGTACTTTCAATTTTGTAACAATCCAGTCCCTAAATTTTAGCATGTAACCATTTAGTCATTGTACTAATTTGTAACAATTTAGTCCCTAATGTAAAAAAAGCTATCAAAATTATGTCATTTTTTATTATTTTATGATGTAGACTTTGTATTTTATAAAAATATTGAGTCTCTAATTAGTTTACCAGTTTATTTATGCAAAAAATCTCATTAAATCTTAACTCTAATTAGTTTACCGGTTTATTTATGCTTAATGGGCCTTTTCTATGTAACTAGTTCTAATCCATGGACTAAATTGTTACTGTTACCAAAGTTTAGAGACTAAAAATGATTTTTAACCTAAATTTAGCTTTCATTTGATTTGTTTGGATGTTAGAAATTAACACTTTTAGTCCTTAATTTGATTCCGAAACAACATGCTTTGTCCCCATAGTTTGGGTTTATTTTTTTAAAAAAAAGGTATTTGATCTATGGATGTTTGATAATGGTTTCTAAAAGTAATCGAGTAGAGTTAATCACCATACATTTTTTAAGAACAATCGAAGACATTTGGGGCAAAGACTATCGTCTAAGATTATAATAACCACCTCTTGCTATCGTAAATACTATTTTGTAATCCCCAATTAACTATAGTCAACACTATTTCAAAATCCCCATTTACTACAACATCTACTATTTGTTACAATTTTTACTATTTTACATTCATCATTTTTTTATTATTTACTACAATATTTACTATTTCTTTCTCAAATTAAAATAGTTTATACCTCAAACACATACTATTTTAATCCAAACCAAAATAATCTGCACCTCAAACACAAACTATTATAATCCAACTATAACTAAAATAACTAACTCCTTGCTCCAAATGTCCCCACAAATTGACCAATAGTTGATATGTAATAGAATTAATGATGATATTAGCTCCTAAAAAAGCATTATAAAAATTTGGCATCTCAAACTATATTTATCTAGATTGGTCCCTTAATATTAGGGACGAAAATGAATCAAAACTATACTTCATCACTGCAATAAATTAGACTTCCATGACAGTTAAACCCATCCTAAAATGGATGTTATGTCCTAACATCTTTTTCTTCTTAATTTTTATATGGACTTTTTTGGCCTACAACACCATAATTAATCAAACACAAAGAGAGCAAAAATGAAGCAAATTAAAGAAGGTGAAGAAAGAATCTGTTAAAAGGCATACAAACAAACATACATTAGTGTGGGGAAAAAAAAAAGACACAAATCAGAAAAGGAAAAGAAGAGGCCATTAATTAGAAACAATAATGATCATAACAAACGACACACTAAATTATGATATACATTAAATTCATTGCGTGGAATGAATGGATATACAAATAGAATTATTGTAATAATTTTTATATGATGATCTGATTTTGCTTTGGTTGGCAGCAAAAATATAGCTAATTAAGCTAGGATTCAATTTAGAAAGAAAAATATCTAGTACATTATGAGTTACACCATCTTGATGCAATGCTTGTCTAATAACAATTTGTCACGTGACAAACTTTTCTTTTCTCAATTAATTAATTTTATAAATACTTTTAAAAAAATTTTGATACGTGATTAAAGTGGGGTTATGAAATCAACCATCAAAGAAAGTGAGAAAATATAAACAATAAAGAAATCGACGTAGACATTTATGTGATTTACTAATAATGTGTTAGTTACGTCGACGAGTAGAAGAGGAAAATGGTTTAATATTAGAGAGAAATATATGATAATACAGATGACAAATAGCACATTTCTTTAAATTTTAGGGTTAAAATCGTAAATAACATAAATGTATATACAACATATAGTACACTTCTCTAAATGTTAGAACCCTCTTGTTCGGCCATTCAAAGTGTTAGATAAAACGTTGAATGCAGTTACTGTTGTATATATACACACAGCTGGATTTTGGGGGTAGAGATTGTGAATTATAAAAGATAAATGAGAAAGGAAGTTGGGTTGTGATTTGAGTTTTGTGAAGCAAAATTAAATGATGATAACCATAAAAAAATTGTCAGATTCTTTTATTGAGATGTTTACTCTAAGGGAGGGAAGGGGAAAACCCAACCTGTAATTCTTAAATGGTGCCCAACAGAGGTGGCAAAATTTAGGCCACTTGAAAAGTGAAAACCCTTTTGACTTTTTAATTATTTGTTAAAAAATTGTGTGTGTGTGTGTGTGTGTGGACTCAAACTTCCCAGCTAGCTGGAGACATTTTTTTTCCAAAACCCTACAAGTTTTTAGGGTAAATGATATGAAGCCTTTTGAAATTATGGCAGATTATTTAGGTTTGATGAAGACATATACTCTTATAAAGAGATTATGTGATTCTTTTTATCAATTTATATTTTGAATTGCTCCTCAGCCAATATAATTCTTTACGATTATTCACAAACTTTAGTGCTTGTTGAGTTTTATGATTAAAGGGTTGCATTTAGGGATGTTCAAAAAACTCGATAATCCAAATAACTCGGACTACCCAACCCAAACTATAAGGGTTTCGTTGGATTAGTTTTGCTTTTGAGTTTGGATTGGGTTGCACTTTTTTCTATTTTTGTTGAGTTGGATCAGGTCTCGGGTTGACCCAACTCAACCCAAATTACATATATATATATATATATATATATATACTCTTTTTGTTTAAAGTTGGACTATTTTCAGTTAATATATTTATGAATTTTTAATATTTTTCTTTAGAAATTGTTGTGATGTTCGTGTTTGTTTAAAGTTTGTAATAAATATAATCGATATTTGGTTTTTAACATTTGAATTTTATGACATTTTAGTTATTAGCCGTGTGTTATAGATAAATTTACATATTTTAAATTAATAGAAATAAAAAGTTATAAAACAATGCAACCCAACCCAAATCGAACTTTAAGGGTTGGGTTGGAGATTTTATTCGGGTATTTAGATTGCTAATCCAACCAACCCGAATTTTTAGATTGATCCAAAAAATATCCGTAATTCAATCAAATACAATCCATATACACCTTAGTTATATTCACAAGTTAGTAATCAATCTTACTCGAGGACATATTAATAGGTCATAGCACCTTGAGCACCCTATAAGATAACAAAATTGACTTAAAAAAAACATCGGTTCGAATTAATTATTTTCATTATTAGCTTATTCTCTTTTAGTTAAGCTCCTAACACAAAATAATATTACTCTCCATACATGGTTGAACATGAACTAGGGGAAAAAACCATTCTGGAGCATATGCCAAAAATCAAGGAAAACATTTGATTGGATTTCTCTCTGTCGTCATTAACTTTTCTGACAAAAATTTAAAGAAAAGTTAGGAAAAAAAACAATAATAAATAAAACCGTTGTTAAATGATGATGATAATAATAAAAAGATTATCATTTTGATCTCTATACTTTAAAATTTGTTCAATTTTAATCTTCGTATTTTCAATGAATTATAAACTTAGTCTCTAAACATTGAGCTTTTACTTAATAATAATAATAATCTTTAGACAAGGAAATATAATATGTGAATATGTTTTCACAAATCATAATATATTAAAAAAAAGTTTTTTCTTAAGAAAATCAGCATTAGTTGAAAGGATTGAATTTAAAATTTATTTAAAGTTCAAAGACTAAAATTGGACAATTAAAAATACATGGACTAAAATAAACAAACCAAATTAGTAAATGATATAGAAATGAGAAAACTTTAATCTATAAGAGGTTCATTAGTTCTTTCCAAATAATATTTTTTAAAAAAAAAAAGCTTTTCAAATTCTATAAATGGCAAAAAGGGAAAATATAGGAAATATTGGATTGGAAAGAAGGGGAAAAAATCAAGTTTTTAGGGTTAAATGATGAAGGAAATTGAAGTGTTAAAGAAAAAAAAAAAGTTTGTGGCAGACAATTATTAATAATTTTCTTGAAGAATAAGGAGAAAGTAGAGAATTGTGAAATTTAGAAAAGAATATCAAACTAAAATTCGACTATAAAATGGTAAAAAAGTATTTCACTTTCAATTCAATGAACGTTAGAAATTTCAGCCAACCACCCTTTTAATTTCCAATAAAATAATTCGTCGGACTGTAACTTTTAAGAATTTACTTTTCAGATTTCATCCAAAAAATAATAATAATAATAATAAAACTATATTTAGGAGTTGTTTGAATTTACTAGAGAAAAAATAAAACTATCTTGAGTGGTTATCAAACATTTCAAATTAATCCAAACGGGCTTATTTTTAAAATTAAATACTTGAAAAGCTAAATTAAAGGCACCCTTAATATTGTTAGAGGAGATTGTTCCCTAACATTCAAACATATTACAAATGGGCCATGCAAAAGGACAAATTTTTAGTGCTATAAAACTTATTGTATTGATCATAAATTTCTTAATCTAATAGTATAGTGTTTTGAGTAGATAAAACATTAATTATCATCTTAAAAGCTGATAATTCAATCTTCGAAAAATCTAAATTTTCATTTATAAACAATTTTACCTTACATCATTTTTAAAATGAAGCCAACACTTAATGGGACTAGCATACACATATATATTATATGATAATTTTTTTTTTTCAAAATTTGTAATAAAAGAACATTAATTAAATAGTTGAAATGGTTGATCAAACCAATAATTAAAAGATGTCCATATATTTATAAATGGGAAGGTTCATCAATTAATATTATTACAGTTTAATAGATATATATCTCCAATATCTCATTGAAGTATCCATAAAATATATAACAAAAAATATCATCATTTTAGTAACTAATATAAATATAAAAATTATTAATAAGATCTATAATAACTTATTTAGAGAGTGAGAAGAGTATAACTACCGAATCCAACCATATGTTTATAGCATTGAAATTCAATATCAACCTCGATAGTTTAATTTTTAAGACAATCGAACGGAAACGAATGATGTAGTCATAATCCAACGTGGCAATTTTTTTGCCACAAAAAATCCAGTTGGAATTCCAAGGCAGAGTTTATTTCTCTTTATATATATATATATATACACACACATGGCCAACCAGAGTCAGCCACATAGTAGTGTTTTGAAGGAACCAAAAGTAAAGAAAAACTCTGTTTTTCCTCTTTTCCTTCCCCCAATGGCTTTTGTTGGTGCACACAAACTCCATACTACTATTCCCTTTCTCCTTCTTTGCCTCTCTTTTATTCTCCTCTCTCAAGGTAATAATTTATAAACTTCTATTTTCCTTGAAAAGAGAAAAAAAAGAGAGTTTAATTATTTATTTATTATTTTCTAAACCTAATGAACAAGGGTCACATTTTGAATTTGTAGGGGTGAAATCGTATTCGGAATTTCGGTACCCATTTATCAAACGGGCGAGCTCGTTCTCGTCGTTGTCGTCGTCGACGTATTCGTCCCGACGTGGGGAGAATGTTTATGACTATATAATTGTAGGGGGAGGAACAGCAGGGTGTCCATTGGCAACTACATTGTCTAAAAAATTCAATGTGCTATTACTAGAAAGAGGAGGAGTCCCTTTTGCTAATTCAAATGTGTCATTTTTGGATAACTTTCATATTACTTTGGCAGATATTTCACCCACTTCTGCTTCACAAGCCTTCATTTCTACTGATGGAGTTCTCAATGCTAGGGCTAGGGTTTTGGGTGGTGGCACTTGCATTAATGCTGGTTTCTACACAAGAGCAAGCTCAAGGTAACCATACCCCTTTACTTTTAAAAAATAATATCTTCATTTTATTTGATGCCATGCGACAAAAACTCATCTTCGAAAATAAATATACAAACATGCTTTTTTTTATCTAAATGTATCTTGTTTTCACTACAACTATTGCTAATCAGAATTAGACGATGACGATGCTAACTTTGTGCTAGCATTATGATGTTTTGTTCTCTGAGTTTTAATAATTATTTTTGTTGTTGGTATATATTATATAAAATACATAAGCATACATGAAAAGAATATTAAATTTTGTGTATTATAAATTTATTTATGGAGCATAATGATCCGGTACAACCTAAGCTGCACGTAATTTCAGGTTTTCCTTTTCTTTACGCGCACAAAAAGAAACATTCTTTTAGAAAAAAATATTTTCGACATGACAACTTTTTATTGGACAAAAATAAATGCAATCCAGGCAGCATTTGAGTTTTTCTCTTCTTTATATATTGTGCTAAAATTCAAAAATTGAAAGGGAGAAATAGTTAAAGGATGCATTCATTGGAAACAAATTTTAGAAAATATGCTATTGATCATGAACTTTAATGCACTAACTAAAAAGCCTAGCTGGCTAGCTAGTCAAATAGGTGTCCCCATATTAAGTAGTAAATTTTGTTTAGTCTAAATTTTGTTTTAATAAGTTAATTTATGGATTGGTGTTTTTTTTAATACCAACATTTTTGTTATGAACTAGGTAATGTTGACATTATATAGATTTTTAGTTTTTTAGTTATTTTTGTTGAATAATTCATAAAAATAAAATGGACCCACCATTGTTGTGTCCAAACAGAAACTTTTTTTTCCCTTTCAATTGAGTTAGAGTGTATTTGGAATGTATTTTTAAGTGTTTAATTTAAAAAATAAGTTATTTTAGAAAAAATTGGAATGCTCCACAATCTTTCAAAATTATTTTTTAAGATATTTTCATTCATTTTTGTAAAAAATGTATAAATAAAAATGAATTTTTTGAAAAGCCTTTTTTTCCTTTATAAAGATAAAATGGGACAATTGAAAGGTCTGAGATATTTAAATAATTTATATTTATTCCCATCATAATAATCATTAGAGTGTAAATAGATAGTTAATTAGAATAAAGAAAATAAATAACTAGGAAACTATACAATATTAAAAAAATGAATGAGTATATCGATAAAAAGACGATGTGGATGGATATTTTCAAAAAAGTTATAAAAATTCAAAAAATATTTAAATTAATAAATAAATAATTTATACCTTCTACTACTAGTTAACAAGTTTATTATTTATATCCTATTTACATTAGTAACATTATCGTTTTTATAATGTTCGATAAATATTATTTTAAAAATATATAATATAGAAATATTGATTTATTCTTTATGTCAATATTGAATTCATCGGAGAAATTGTTGATATGGTTTCACCAACTTATTATTGTGGACGATAATGATAATTCGAGAACATAATTAATAATTTCAAGGTCGGATTTTGGTTTATAACCCAAATATGACTTTGTATACAATCTAAATATGATTAAAATAAAAGGTGATGATATTATTGTGAAGCTCATTAAATACATATCAACCTGAAGATATATCAATTAATTTAAATATATACATATCAGTCACCCCATATGTTAATAATTGGGGGAAAAAAGAGAAAAGATTATATTGTTATTTAGAGGTATAGGGAGAGAATTGAAGGGACATAAAATTTGAATACAACAAGTTTATTGAAAAATTCACACAAATAATAGTGATCACAAGGTCACACATTAATTACCAATGACATATATGGTACAATAAATTCAGAACATTTAAGATTTCCATCTTCCCCTTCATAATGTATTTAATTAAATGGGCAGTCTCTCCCTCTCTCCAATTTAATATTCTCCCATTGTTGGTCATAAAAGTGAGTTAGGTGAGACTTGTGTGTATTAGAAACTTTGAACATATAAAAAATAATTGAAATACTTTTGACTTAGATTTGTGTTTTGAATGAGTGTTAATTGGTCAGAAATTAGGCAATCTCTCTTTAAATGGTAGATTTAAATCTCTTTCCTTTTATTTATTATGTAATTATCAAATAATATGTCCCATGTTTTAAATTTTAAATCTCTTCTTTTTTTTTTTTTTTAATAATTATTTTGAAGGACAAAAATAGATAAAAATATTTTTAAATATAATAAAATGTCACTATCTATCGGTATCTATCACTGTTAGATAATATGATAGATATTTATCAGAAATAGACAATGATTGATGCTCATTACTGATAGACAATAATATTTTATTATAGCGGTAAATAAATTATCTCATTTTACTATATTTGAAAACAACTTTTTTTTCTTATAAAAAAAAATATCTTATATTTTCTTATGGGTTATTGTTTTTTTTTTTTTTTTTTAAGAGGGTTATCGTTTCATTTTTAAGAAGGATTATTGCTTCTTTTTAACTAAAAAAATGAAAACATCAATTTATATTACTCATTTTTTAGAGTTTTATCAATTTAAACTCTAAATTAATAATTGCATCAGTTTAAACTTTAAATTTTTATGAACGTATCAATTTAAACATTTAATTACTTTGTGTTTGAATAAATATTTAAGAAAATCAATCTATACTCTCCATTGAGATTTTCTTTGATAATTATCCACATATCAATTTTAATTATCTATTTTGTCAATCAATATTTGAAGAAATTTACCCTATATATTTATCCAAATATAAATGCAATTGAATCCTTTAATGATTTTCAAATATGGTCCTAATAAATATTAGAAAATTCATAGTTTAAATTGATGCAACTTTTATAGAATATGTTTTATAACTATTAAGTATCGATAGAAACATTTCTGTTGATGATTTTTCTTATATAAGTCAATCACAGAATCAATAAAAACATGTACGTACAAATTAAAAACATGGAAAAATTATCCATCTGTACTCATAAAGTATGGATTGTATTAATTAAAACTCTAAACTAATATTTATATCAATTTAAAACTTGAATATATTAATTTATATTTTTTATTATTACATTTCATTTGTATAAATATTATATGAGACTTATAATTATATGAAATATACTTGGATACATCTCGAATATCTTTGTATTTTTATTTTCTTTATTATGGGATGCATAAGCATGAATGCAATATCGGCTTCTTCCAAATATTATAATTTATTAATTAAACTCCTAAATTTTTATAAATGAATCAATTTAGACTTCCATTTAAAATTTATTTGAAAATTATTCATGCTTCAATTTCAATCATCCAAGTTTGCTCAAGCGTAAAAGTTAACGACTTTCAAAGGTAAATCCTGATAAATAGTATAAATTAATATATTCATTACAATTTAAGAATTTAATTGATATAAATGTAAATATAAAATAGAGTATAAATCTATATAATTACGAAAGTTTATGGTTTAAATCCAAGGATGGCAACGGCTAACAATAGCGTGGTTTCAGGTTCATAGAGAAAGTGGGTTGGGACGCGAAGCTTGTGAATGAATCATACCCATGGATCGAGAACCAGATTGTTCACCGCCCTAAGCTCACTCCATGGCAGAGAGCTTTCAGAGACAGTCTTTTGGATGTTGGCATCTCCCCTTTCAATGGTTTCACTTACGATCATCTTTACGGCACCAAATTTGGTGGCACCATCTTCGACCGCTTCGGCCGCCGTCACACCGCCGCCGAACTTTTGGCCACCGCCGACCCCCACAAGCTCACTGTCTTGGTTTATGCCACTGTCCAGAATATTGTATTTGATACCACAGGTATGTTGAGCCACTCTGCACACAAACTGTTTGTCAAAATTCCTCTTAGAATGTACTTGAATGGGAATCCTCCGTTTGAAATTTTAACCGCTTTTGCGTTCATTTGCTTCGAATTAATTGGTTGAGTCATAGTCGACTTTGTTACTTTAAATTCTGTCATTTAACCCTTAGCCTATTGAAAATCAGCCTGCCACTTAGGAGGTTTTTGGGACGTTAAGTTGTTTATTATAATCTGTGGGTTTTTATAATTTGTAGGTTATAATAAATTGTGTTTGGAGTGAACAGGGTAGGAGAGATGAGTAGAAAATAGTAAACATCTTAACAAATAGAGATTTGAAATAGTAATACAGTAGATAATTGTAGGTTATAAGAGTTGGAAACACCAACTATTATAATTGGAATCAAACATGGAGTATCTACTTGAAGTTGGGTCCAAACATTCCCTTAATTCTTTAATAATATCATCAGTTATTCACGTTACTGTTAGAGTTAACACAAGGGACCAATTACACATGCAATTGACTGGATTTCTTAGAAACATTTTCATTTATAAGAATTACATAATGCTGAAAGTTGTAGAGATCGAACTAGAAATGAACTATGTAGTCTTGGTTAAATTCCAAGAGAAAAAGAAGGGTATTGTGTGGTAGAGCTGAAAAGAAATTGTATTAAAAAATCGAAATAGTGAACAACATGACATCAAATTGGAGGTGAATGGGGGAAATGACTTGTGCAGGGAAGCAACCAAAGGCAGTGGGAGTGATCTTTAAGGATGAAAATGGGAATAGACATCAAGCAGTTCTTAGAAACAGGCGGCAGAGTGAGGTTATCTTATCTTCTGGAGCACTTGGGTCACCTCAAATGTTGCTGCTGAGTGGAATTGGGCCAAGGGCAGATCTTGAAAAGTTGAACATATCTGTGGTGCTTGATAATGAGTTTGTTGGGAAAGGCATGGCTGATAACCCAATGAACACTGTCTTTGTTCCCACCAACAAGCCTATCAAGAAATCTCTTATACAGACCGTTGGGATTACTAAGTTTGGTGTTTACATTGAATCTAGCAGTGGTTTCGGTCAGTCTTCGGATAGTATTCGATGCAATCACGGGATGATGTCAGCTGAAGTAAGCTCTCTTTCTTATAAGCATTAGATTCCTGATTTCATCATTAATGTTAAAAGGAGTCTTTATTTTCTAGATGTAGAACCAACCATTCGTATATTGTATGTGAATTATCTACGAGTGTTGACAGCCATGATTTGTCACATATTTGAAAGAACAGAATGTCAAAAGCATAAGGAACTCAGAGAAATAAATGAAAGTATTGTAATCTTTTCAAACCATAGTCTGGGAGACACATGAAACAAGCTATTTCAATCATGAAATCAATGATATAATTGCCATGGACTCTAGAATTACTTAAAGAGGAAGTTAATAACTAATTTGTTTTGGTTTTATGATTGTCTGCATTTGTTATGTAACCAGATTGGGCAACTATCTACCATTCCGCCAAAGCAAAGAACCTGGGAGGCCGTCCAAGCTTACATCACAAGGAAGCGTGATTTACCTCAGGAGGCATTCCAGGGTGGTTTCATTCTTGAAAAGATTGCCAATCCCATATCAACAGGGAAACTTACCTTGGTTAACACCAATGTTGATGACAACCCATCTGTGACCTTCAACTACTTTAGTCACCCATACGATCTTCACCGGTGCGTTGATGGTATTCGCATGGCAGCAAAAATTGTGCAGTCAAAACACTTCACTGATTACACAAAAGATACAAGGGAAACCATTGAGAAGTTACTTAATGCAACTGTAAAGGCCAATGTCAATCTCATTCCTAAGCATACTAATGACACCAAATCTCTAGAGCAGTTCTGCAGAGACACTGTGATTACAATTTGGCATTACCATGGAGGGTGCCATGTGGGAAAGGTAGTGAGCCCTGATTTGAAGGTCCTTGGTGTTTCCCGTCTCCGTGTCATTGATGGATCAACCTTCAGTGAATCTCCTGGAACCAATCCTCAAGCCACTGTCATGATGATGGGAAGGTAAGGGAAAAAATCAGTTCATGAGTTCATCAGAAATTTAGACTATAATTGTTGATTGGTCTCAACAAAAATTAATAAGAACCAAAGTTATACACACACATGATGAATTTTGGAATGGTAATTTGCTTTATTCTGGGATGTTCTTATACTGCAGGTACATGGGGCTGAAGATTTTAAAGGATAGACTGGGAAGTGCAGCTGGTATATAGGCATGTCTGGGCTCTGGCATGGCAGCAATCGCAATGGGCACGTTTCGAGTTTCAATTGCGAAAATGTAATTATGTCATCTCTTCCTCCGATCTATCCAAGTAGTTAAAATGTAGAATTCTGGCTTGCTTGGCCTGGGCAATGCATATAAGTTTTGTCCCATACGAACTTGAATACATTCCAAGCCTTGCTTCTAGCTAATATCATCATTTTTGTTTCTTCTTTGACATCTTATATCTTCTAGGACATGCATATTTGGACCAATTTACCATTGTTCGTAACCATTTCCTTAAACGAATTTCATCGTAGACAGATCTAGCTATTCCCATAAAGAAAACCCAATGGTATATATATATTAATTTAGAAGATTCGATAAGAGAGCATTGAGGTTAAGCAAGGCAAATTGGAAAGAGACAAGAGGGGACTTTTTTCCATGGGAAAAGGGCTTTATTGATAGACTAGAATAGGGAAGATAGTATTTTGATATGAAGAAAATTGGTAATATAAAAAGACAAGTGATTTTGGAACAAAAAAGTGATTCCAGTGAAGACAATTAAAACAGACAAAAAAATGGCACACAGTACAAAACCTTGTTCAGTTTCTTACAGCTTTTGTTTTCATGCCTATTTTGCTTACATATGTAAAACATATCTTGTCCAGGTTAGGATGCAAAATCCTGTGTCTGGTTGGGTTGGGATTCCATTATCTTTTACTTATTTTAATGTATGTCAAAAACAATGTACGTGTAGGATTATTGACATCAAAATAGGTCACCTTTTCATGGAAAGATAAATCATTTTCCAAGGTACTATCTTCAGAAAGTTACTGTGTTGGAATTATTTGTGTTTGTGACTTTCTGAATTTGAAGGTTAGAATTCTTTTCAATCCAAAACCAGCAAATTTTTAAGGACTAATATAAATAATAAAAAGGGAAAACATTAATTTTATCAGGTAACAATTTCGACTTTAAACTTTTAATTTCATCCATTTTAGTTCTAGACGGTTTACAATTTCAGTTCTCAGGCTCAATTTCAGTAATTAACCTATTAATTTTAACAAAAAAAAAAGTAAATTCTTTAGACTTATTAATTTTAACGAAGTAAAATTTTGCACAAAAATAAGTTTGACAAATCTAGATTAACGGTTGAATAACATTTTCAAAAAAAAAAAAAAAAAAAAAAAACTCTAATGTTGTTTGTTCTTTTTAAAGATATTACCACTCTCATATCGTACAAATATTATATAATTCATTAAATGCATAAGAGAACTTCTTTTTGGTAATTGGAGTGAGAACTTATTAAATAGTTAAAGTTTAAGATAAAATTGTAACATTTGCTTAAGTTTAGAATAAAGACCATGAAATTGAAAATTTAAAGTCCAAATCGACTTAAGAAGTTTAAGGTCAAAATTGACTTTTTTCTAATCAAAAGTATAGAGGTAACGAATTTAATCTATGATAATCACTACTTAAAATTCAATAGGAATCTTCTTAGCAATTCTTTGATATATAGCTTTTTTTATTTCTTTTTCAATTTTAGTTAGCCAATAACAAAATTCCACATTTCTCTTACCAAATAATTTATAATGTAATTGCATGTTGTACATTTTACATGAATATTCAAAAGCTCTTGACTTGACCTTCGAAAATTAAATATAGAAAATATCTTTTATAATTAATTGGTTTCGATCCGCAGAAAGTGGTAGGTATGAATATGTAACTGAAAGATGAAATTTAGGAACAGTTAAGGCTCCATTCAAATTATTATTTATTTTTATAAAAAAAATTAAGTTATGAATATTATTTTTACTTCAAAATTTCTTTTCTTTATTATTTACTTTTCATCAATAATTTAAAAAACGAAGTCAAATTTTAAAAACTAAAAAAAAGTAGCTTTTAAAATATTGTTTTTGGAATTTGGAATTTGGATAAGAATTCAACAATTGTATTTAAAAATATGTAAATCATCGTAAAAAATAGGGATGAATTAAGTTTAATTTTAAAAAAAAAATAAAAATAAAAAGTGGAATTCTTACTGCCTAAATGTTACCAAATATATATTTAAAAACAAACAAACTCGTATGAATTATTTGACCAATTAAAAAATAATAATAATATCAATGATTGGCAGACAGATAAGAAATAAAGAAACAAACAACCCAACAGGCAATTTTAGGTATGGTGTCTTTGACATTTTTCAGTCTCAAATCTCAATCACATTTTATTAAATCCGCGTCCTTATTTTTTTTTTAAAAAAAAAATATATTATCCTTAAATTTTAAATTTGTAATTACATCATTTTAAACCTTGAATTAATAAATAATCATAAAGAATCCAAATTGATTGGTTTATAAAAAATTTAGAGTTTAATTTACTCAAATTATAAATTTCGCACAATATTGGTCGGACAAAATTTGGAGGAGGGGTAAATTGATACAATTATGAAAGTTCATGATTTAAATTGATACAATTATTAGTTTTTAATTGATACAACCCCAAAATTTAAGGGTAGATTGATATTAGTCTTTTTAAAATAAATTATAACAAATATTTTTTAACTTTCTCACTCGTTTAAAAAGTTACAAACTTGCAATACTACTCTTTAACTTTCTTAAACATTTCATGACTACCATAGAATAGAAATCTTTTAGAACTTTAAACAAAAATCAAGACTTAGATCTACATGACGATAACTTAATACGATGTGTTATTCTAAAATTTTCGTTCTAAGTCACTATCACACTATTTCATATCTTAATCTTTATCTAAAATTCTAAAAAAATTCTACTTAAAAGGGCATTTTTGTAACTTTGATGAAAGATAAAGGACGATATTGCAACTTTTGAAAACATCAAGACATTTCTTAAACAAATAATAAAGTTTAAGGGTATTTTTTTATAACATTTTTTTTCTCTCTTGCACATTATGTCATTCAATTTTTTTTTCTTACAACCTCTTGCCTTCTTTTGCAAAATCTACCCATCTCTATATATATTAAAATTAGCACCAATTAGACTTGATTTTTTTACTTAAAATTATACAAATTTATACTAATTGAGCTACGTTCGTGTTGGCATCAAATTTTTAATTAAATATATTATGATGAAATAACTTCTTTTACCTTAAAATTATCACGTGACTGTTTGAAATTTTAATAGCTAGTTGAGTGGTTGAAGTTGAACAAACTATTACCTTAGTTAGAATTTAGTTAAAAGTCCACTAAAAGATATTCCACTGGAAATACAATTGGATCGATTCTTTGTTATTATTATTAACTTTAATTAAGCTCCGCCCCATTTATTAGGCCATGTTTGTAATTGAAAAAGTGGGTCAACTCAATCAAATAGCCATAAATAATTATCTCTTTCTAAAAAATTTAGAAAAAAACAAAAAAGAAATTAGGAGAAAAGTTAAAATATATGTTGATTATAATTGGAGATGACAAATGGAGCTTCTTATAAAGAAATGAGGAATAGAGGGGGAACCCAATTCCTATTTGACTGAGTCAACCAAGAGTAAAATATTAG